>NC_082390.1:23260204-23371866 GCF_031168955.1 Gadus macrocephalus | reverse complement strand
TGACTTTACATGGTTGATTTTACTCAAAACTACTTCCAAATGGTGGAGTATGGCCCTATAATCCATTGCTGAGCTTAGTAACACGTTTGCATTGAAATTGACAGAGATATCAACGTTTCTTGTTTTTATGCCTTTAAAATGCTTTTCAGAGCGCCAGAATCACTTTTCGACCAACAACGTGTTTTTGACCTCACATTGTTGATTTCACTCAAAACGAATGTATTCCACTTCCAAATGGTTTAGTATGGCCCAATAACCCTTTAGTAAGCTTAGTAACACGTTTGAACTGAAATTGACAGAGATATCAACGTTTCTTGTTTTTATGCCCGCAAAATGCTTTTCAGAGCGCCAGAATCACTTTTTCACAGACAATGTGTTTTTGACTTTACATGGTTGATTTTACTCAAAACTACTTCCAAATGGTGGAGTATGGCCCTATAATCCATTGCTGAGCTTAGTAACACGTTTGCATTGAAATTGACAGAGATATCAACGTTTCTTGTTTTTATGCCTTTAAAATGCTTTTCAGAGCGCCAGAATCACTTTTCGACCAACAACGTGTTTTTGACCTCACATTGTTGATTTCACTCAAAACGAATGTATTCCACTTCCAAATGGTTTAGTATGGCCCAATAACCCTTTAGTAAGCTTAGTAACACGTTTGAACTGAAATTGACAGAGATATCAACGTTTCTTGTTTTTATGCCCGCAAAATGCTTTTCAGAGCGCCAGAATCACTTTTTCACAGACAATGTGTTTTTGACTTTACATGGTTGATTTTACTCAAAACTACTTCCAAATGGTGGAGTATGGCCCTATAATCCATTGCTGAGCTTAGTAACACGTTTGCATTGAAATTGACAGAGATATCAACGTTTCTTGTTTTTATGCCTTTAAAATGCTTTTCAGAGCGCCAGAATCACTTTTCGACCAACAACGTGTTTTTGACCTCACATTGTTGATTTCACTCAAAACGAATGTATTCCACTTCCAAATGGTTTAGTATGGCCCAATAACCCTTTAGTAAGCTTAGTAACACGTTTGAACTGAAATTGACAGAGATATCAACGTTTCTTGTTTTTATGCCCGCAAAATGCTTTTCAGAGCGCCAGAATCACTTTTTCACAGACAATGTGTTTTTGACTTTACATGGTTGATTTTACTCAAAACTACTTCCAAATGGTGGAGTATGGCCCTATAATCCATTGCTGAGCTTAGTAACACGTTTGCATTGAAATTGACAGAGATATCAACGTTTCTTGTTTTTATGCCTTTAAAATGCTTTTCAGAGCGCCAGAATCACTTTTCGACCAACAACGTGTTTTTGACCTCACATTGTTGATTTCACTCAAAACGAATGTATTCCACTTCCAAATGGTTTAGTATGGCCCAATAACCCTTTAGTAAGCTTAGTAACACGTTTGAACTGAAATTGACAGAGATATCAACGTTTCTTGTTTTTATGCCCGCAAAATGCTTTTCAGAGCGCCAGAATCACTTTTTCACAGACAATGTGTTTTTGACTTTACATGGTTGATTTTACTCAAAACTACTTCCAAATGGTGGAGTATGGCCCTATAATCCATTGCTGAGCTTAGTAACACGTTTGCATTGAAATTGACAGAGATATCAACGTTTCTTGTTTTTATGCCTTTAAAATGCTTTTCAGAGCGCCAGAATCACTTTTCGACCAACAACGTGTTTTTGACCTCACATTGTTGATTTCACTCAAAACGAATGTATTCCACTTCCAAATGGTTTAGTATGGCCCAATAACCCTTTAGTAAGCTTAGTAACACGTTTGAACTGAAATTGACACAGATATCAACGTTTCTTGTTTTTATGCCCGCAAAATGCTTTTCAGAGCGCCAGAATCACTTTTTGACAGACAATGTGTTTTTGACTTTACATGGTTGATTTTACTCAAAACTACTTCCAAATAGTGGAGTATGGCCCTATAACCCATTGCTGAGCTTAGTAACACGTTTGCATTGAAATTGACAGAGATATCAACGTTTCTTGTTTTTATGCCTTTAAAATGCTTTTCAGAGCGCCAGAATCACTTTTCGACCAACAACGTGTTTTTGACCTCACATTGTTGATTTCACTCAAAACGAATGTATTCCACTTCCAAATGGTTTAGTATGGCCCAATAACCCTTTAGTAAGCTTAGTAACACGTTTGAACTGAAATTGACAGAGATATCAACGTTTCTTGTTTTTATGCCCGCAAAATGCTTTTCAGAGCGCCAGAATCACTTTTTCACAGACAATGTGTTTTTGACTTTACATGGTTGATTTTACTCAAAACTACTTCCAAATGGTGGAGTATGGCCCTATAATCCATTGCTGAGCTTAGTAACACGTTTGCATTGAAATTGACAGAGATATCAACGTTTCTTGTTTTTATGCCTTTAAAATGCTTTTCAGAGCGCCAGAATCACTTTTCGACCAACAACGTGTTTTTGACCTCACATTGTTGATTTCACTCAAAACGAATGTATTCCACTTCCAAATGGTTTAGTATGGCCCAATAACCCTTTAGTAAGCTTAGTAACACGTTTGAACTGAAATTGACACAGATATCAACGTTTCTTGTTTTTATGCCCGCAAAATGCTTTTCAGAGCGCCAGAATCACTTTTTGACAGACAATGTGTTTTTGACTTTACATGGTTGATTTTACTCAAAACTACTTCCAAATAGTGGAGTATGGCCCTATAACCCATTGCTGAGCTTAGTAACACGTTTGCATTGAAATTGACAGAGATATCAACGTTTCTTGTTTTTATGCCTTTAAAATGCTTTTCAGAGCGCCAGAATCACTTTTCGACCAACAACGTGTTTTTGACCTCACATTGTTGATTTCACTCAAAACGAATGTATTCCACTTCCAAATGGTTTAGTATGGCCCAATAACCCTTTAGTAAGCTTAGTAACACGTTTGAACTGAAATTGACAGAGATATCAACGTTTCTTGTTTTTATGCCCGCAAAATGCTTTTCAGAGCGCCAGAATCACTTTTTCACAGACAATGTGTTTTTGACTTTACATGGTTGATTTTACTCAAAACTACTTCCAAATGGTGGAGTATGGCCCTATAATCCATTGCTGAGCTTAGTAACACGTTTGCATTGAAATTGACAGAGATATCAACGTTTCTTGTTTTTATGCCTTTAAAATGCTTTTCAGAGCGCCAGAATCACTTTTCGACCAACAACGTGTTTTTGACCTCACATTGTTGATTTCACTCAAAACGAATGTATTCCACTTCCAAATGGTTTAGTATGGCCCAATAACCCTTTAGTAAGCTTAGTAACACGTTTGAACTGAAATTGACACAGATATCAACGTTTCTTGTTTTTATGCCCGCAAAATGCTTTTCAGAGCGCCAGAATCACTTTTTGACAGACAATGTGTTTTTGACTTTACATGGTTGATTTTGCTCAAAACTACTTCCAAATGGTGGAGTATGGCCCTATAATCCATTGCTGAGCTTAGTAACACGTTTGCATTGAAATTGACAGAGATATCAACGTTTCTTGTTTTTATGCCTGCAAAATGCTTTTCAGAGCGCCAGAATCACTTTTTGACCAACAACGTGTCTTTGACTTTACATGGTTGATTTTGCTCAAATCTACTTCCAAATGGTGGAGTATGGCCCTATAACCCATTGCTGAGCTTAGTAACACGTTTGCATTGAAATTGACAGAGATATCAACGTTTCTTGTTTTTATGCCTTTAAAATGCTTTTCAGAGCGCCAGAATCACTTTTCGACCAACAACGTGTTTTTGACCTCACATTGTTGATTTCACTCAAAACGAATGTATTCCACTTCCAAATGGTTTAGTATGGCCCAATAACCCTTTAGTAAGCTTAGTAACACGTTTGAACTGAAATTGACAGAGATATCAACGTTTCTTGTTTTTATGCCCGCAAAATGCTTTTCAGAGCGCCAGAATCACTTTTTCACAGACAATGTGTTTTTGACTTTACATGGTTGATTTTACTCAAAACTACTTCCAAATGGTGGAGTATGGCCCTATAATCCATTGCTGAGCTTAGTAACACGTTTGCATTGAAATTGACAGAGATATCAACGTTTCTTGTTTTTATGCCTTTAAAATGCTTTTCAGAGCGCCAGAATCACTTTTCGACCAACAACGTGTTTTTGACCTCACATTGTTGATTTCACTCAAAACGAATGTATTCCACTTCCAAATGGTTTAGTATGGCCCAATAACCCTTTAGTAAGCTTAGTAACACGTTTGAACTGAAATTGACACAGATATCAACGTTTCTTGTTTTTATGCCTGCAAAATGCTTTTCAGAGCGCCAGAATCACTTTTTGACCAACAACGTGTCTTTGACTTTACATGGTTGATTTTGCTCAAAACTACTTCCAAATGGTGGAGTATGGCCCTATAACCCATTGCTGAGCTTAGTAACACGTTTGCATTGAAATTGACAGAGATATCAACGTTTCTTGTTTTTATGCCTTTAAAATGCTTTTCAGAGCGCCAGAATCACTTTTCGACCAACAACGTGTTTTTGACCTCACATTGTTGATTTCACTCAAAACGAATGTATTCCACTTCCAAATGGTTTAGTATGGCCCAATAACCCTTTAGTAAGCTTAGTAACACGTTTGAACTGAAATTGACAGAGATATCAACGTTTCTTGTTTTTATGCCCGCAAAATGCTTTTCAGAGCGCCAGAATCACTTTTTCACAGACAATGTGTTTTTGACTTTACATGGTTGATTTTACTCAAAACTACTTCCAAATGGTGGAGTATGGCCCTATAATCCATTGCTGAGCTTAGTAACACGTTTGCATTGAAATTGACAGAGATATCAACGTTTCTTGTTTTTATGCCTTTAAAATGCTTTTCAGAGCGCCAGAATCACTTTTCGACCAACAACGTGTTTTTGACCTCACATTGTTGATTTCACTCAAAACGAATGTATTCCACTTCCAAATGGTTTAGTATGGCCCAATAACCCTTTAGTAAGCTTAGTAACACGTTTGAACTGAAATTGACAGAGATATCAACGTTTCTTGTTTTTATGCCCGCAAAATGCTTTTCAGAGCGCCAGAATCACTTTTTCACAGACAATGTGTTTTTGACTTTACATGGTTGATTTTACTCAAAACTACTTCCAAATGGTGGAGTATGGCCCTATAATCCATTGCTGAGCTTAGTAACACGTTTGCATTGAAATTGACAGAGATATCAACGTTTCTTGTTTTTATGCCTTTAAAATGCTTTTCAGAGCGCCAGAATCACTTTTCGACCAACAACGTGTTTTTGACCTCACATTGTTGATTTCACTCAAAACGAATGTATTCCACTTCCAAATGGTTTAGTATGGCCCAATAACCCTTTAGTAAGCTTAGTAACACGTTTGAACTGAAATTGACAGAGATATCAACGTTTCTTGTTTTTATGCCCGCAAAATGCTTTTCAGAGCGCCAGAATCACTTTTTCACAGACAATGTGTTTTTGACTTTACATGGTTGATTTTACTCAAAACTACTTCCAAATGGTGGAGTATGGCCCTATAATCCATTGCTGAGCTTAGTAACACGTTTGCATTGAAATTGACAGAGATATCAACGTTTCTTGTTTTTATGCCTTTAAAATGCTTTTCAGAGCGCCAGAATCACTTTTCGACCAACAACGTGTTTTTGACCTCACATTGTTGATTTCACTCAAAACGAATGTATTCCACTTCCAAATGGTTTAGTATGGCCCAATAACCCTTTAGTAAGCTTAGTAACACGTTTGAACTGAAATTGACAGAGATATCAACGTTTCTTGTTTTTATGCCCGCAAAATGCTTTTCAGAGCGCCAGAATCACTTTTTCACAGACAATGTGTTTTTGACTTTACATGGTTGATTTTACTCAAAACTACTTCCAAATGGTGGAGTATGGCCCTATAATCCATTGCTGAGCTTAGTAACACGTTTGCATTGAAATTGACAGAGATATCAACGTTTCTTGTTTTTATGCCTTTAAAATGCTTTTCAGAGCGCCAGAATCACTTTTCGACCAACAACGTGTTTTTGACCTCACATTGTTGATTTCACTCAAAACGAATGTATTCCACTTCCAAATGGTTTAGTATGGCCCAATAACCCTTTAGTAAGCTTAGTAACACGTTTGAACTGAAATTGACAGAGATATCAACGTTTCTTGTTTTTATGCCCGCAAAATGCTTTTCAGAGCGCCAGAATCACTTTTTCACAGACAATGTGTTTTTGACTTTACATGGTTGATTTTACTCAAAACTACTTCCAAATGGTGGAGTATGGCCCTATAATCCATTGCTGAGCTTAGTAACACGTTTGCATTGAAATTGACAGAGATATCAACGTTTCTTGTTTTTATGCCTTTAAAATGCTTTTCAGAGCGCCAGAATCACTTTTCGACCAACAACGTGTTTTTGACCTCACATTGTTGATTTCACTCAAAACGAATGTATTCCACTTCCAAATGGTTTAGTATGGCCCAATAACCCTTTAGTAAGCTTAGTAACACGTTTGAACTGAAATTGACACAGATATCAACGTTTCTTGTTTTTATGCCCGCAAAATGCTTTTCAGAGCGCCAGAATCACTTTTTGACAGACAATGTGTTTTTGACTTTACATGGTTGATTTTACTCAAAACTACTTCCAAATAGTGGAGTATGGCCCTATAACCCATTGCTGAGCTTAGTAACACGTTTGCATTGAAATTGACAGAGATATCAACGTTTCTTGTTTTTATGCCTTTAAAATGCTTTTCAGAGCGCCAGAATCACTTTTCGACCAACAACGTGTTTTTGACCTCACATTGTTGATTTCACTCAAAACGAATGTATTCCACTTCCAAATGGTTTAGTATGGCCCAATAACCCTTTAGTAAGCTTAGTAACACGTTTGAACTGAAATTGACAGAGATATCAACGTTTCTTGTTTTTATGCCCGCAAAATGCTTTTCAGAGCGCCAGAATCACTTTTTCACAGACAATGTGTTTTTGACTTTACATGGTTGATTTTACTCAAAACTACTTCCAAATGGTGGAGTATGGCCCTATAATCCATTGCTGAGCTTAGTAACACGTTTGCATTGAAATTGACAGAGATATCAACGTTTCTTGTTTTTATGCCTTTAAAATGCTTTTCAGAGCGCCAGAATCACTTTTCGACCAACAACGTGTTTTTGACCTCACATTGTTGATTTCACTCAAAACGAATGTATTCCACTTCCAAATGGTTTAGTATGGCCCAATAACCCTTTAGTAAGCTTAGTAACACGTTTGAACTGAAATTGACACAGATATCAACGTTTCTTGTTTTTATGCCCGCAAAATGCTTTTCAGAGCGCCAGAATCACTTTTTGACAGACAATGTGTTTTTGACTTTACATGGTTGATTTTACTCAAAACTACTTCCAAATAGTGGAGTATGGCCCTATAACCCATTGCTGAGCTTAGTAACACGTTTGCATTGAAATTGACAGAGATATCAACGTTTCTTGTTTTTATGCCTTTAAAATGCTTTTCAGAGCGCCAGAATCACTTTTCGACCAACAACGTGTTTTTGACCTCACATTGTTGATTTCACTCAAAACGAATGTATTCCACTTCCAAATGGTTTAGTATGGCCCAATAACCCTTTAGTAAGCTTAGTAACACGTTTGAACTGAAATTGACAGAGATATCAACGTTTCTTGTTTTTATGCCCGCAAAATGCTTTTCAGAGCGCCAGAATCACTTTTTCACAGACAATGTGTTTTTGACTTTACATGGTTGATTTTACTCAAAACTACTTCCAAATGGTGGAGTATGGCCCTATAATCCATTGCTGAGCTTAGTAACACGTTTGCATTGAAATTGACAGAGATATCAACGTTTCTTGTTTTTATGCCTTTAAAATGCTTTTCAGAGCGCCAGAATCACTTTTCGACCAACAACGTGTTTTTGACCTCACATTGTTGATTTCACTCAAAACGAATGTATTCCACTTCCAAATGGTTTAGTATGGCCCAATAACCCTTTAGTAAGCTTAGTAACACGTTTGAACTGAAATTGACACAGATATCAACGTTTCTTGTTTTTATGCCCGCAAAATGCTTTTCAGAGCGCCAGAATCACTTTTTGACAGACAATGTGTTTTTGACTTTACATGGTTGATTTTGCTCAAAACTACTTCCAAATGGTGGAGTATGGCCCTATAATCCATTGCTGAGCTTAGTAACACGTTTGCATTGAAATTGACAGAGATATCAACGTTTCTTGTTTTTATGCCTGCAAAATGCTTTTCAGAGCGCCAGAATCACTTTTTGACCAACAACGTGTCTTTGACTTTACATGGTTGATTTTGCTCAAATCTACTTCCAAATGGTGGAGTATGGCCCTATAACCCATTGCTGAGCTTAGTAACACGTTTGCATTGAAATTGACAGAGATATCAACGTTTCTTGTTTTTATGCCTTTAAAATGCTTTTCAGAGCGCCAGAATCACTTTTCGACCAACAACGTGTTTTTGACCTCACATTGTTGATTTCACTCAAAACGAATGTATTCCACTTCCAAATGGTTTAGTATGGCCCAATAACCCTTTAGTAAGCTTAGTAACACGTTTGAACTGAAATTGACAGAGATATCAACGTTTCTTGTTTTTATGCCCGCAAAATGCTTTTCAGAGCGCCAGAATCACTTTTTCACAGACAATGTGTTTTTGACTTTACATGGTTGATTTTACTCAAAACTACTTCCAAATGGTGGAGTATGGCCCTATAATCCATTGCTGAGCTTAGTAACACGTTTGCATTGAAATTGACAGAGATATCAACGTTTCTTGTTTTTATGCCTTTAAAATGCTTTTCAGAGCGCCAGAATCACTTTTCGACCAACAACGTGTTTTTGACCTCACATTGTTGATTTCACTCAAAACGAATGTATTCCACTTCCAAATGGTTTAGTATGGCCCAATAACCCTTTAGTAAGCTTAGTAACACGTTTGAACTGAAATTGACACAGATATCAACGTTTCTTGTTTTTATGCCTGCAAAATGCTTTTCAGAGCGCCAGAATCACTTTTTGACCAACAACGTGTCTTTGACTTTACATGGTTGATTTTGCTCAAAACTACTTCCAAATGGTGGAGTATGGCCCTATAACCCATTGCTGAGCTTAGTAACACGTTTGCATTGAAATTGACAGAGATATCAACGTTTCTTGTTTTTATGCCTTTAAAATGCTTTTCAGAGCGCCAGAATCACTTTTCGACCAACAACGTGTTTTTGACCTCACATTGTTGATTTCACTCAAAACGAATGTATTCCACTTCCAAATGGTTTAGTATGGCCCAATAACCCTTTAGTAAGCTTAGTAACACGTTTGAACTGAAATTGACAGAGATATCAACGTTTCTTGTTTTTATGCCCGCAAAATGCTTTTCAGAGCGCCAGAATCACTTTTTCACAGACAATGTGTTTTTGACTTTACATGGTTGATTTTACTCAAAACTACTTCCAAATGGTGGAGTATGGCCCTATAATCCATTGCTGAGCTTAGTAACACGTTTGCATTGAAATTGACAGAGATATCAACGTTTCTTGTTTTTATGCCTTTAAAATGCTTTTCAGAGCGCCAGAATCACTTTTCGACCAACAACGTGTTTTTGACCTCACATTGTTGATTTCACTCAAAACGAATGTATTCCACTTCCAAATGGTTTAGTATGGCCCAATAACCCTTTAGTAAGCTTAGTAACACGTTTGAACTGAAATTGACACAGATATCAACGTTTCTTGTTTTTATGCCTGCAAAATGCTTTTCAGAGCGCCAGAATCACTTTTTGACCAACAACGTGTCTTTGACTTTACATGGTTGATTTTGCTCAAAACTACTTCCAAATGGTGGAGTATGGCCCTATAACCCATTGCTGAGCTTAGTAACACGTTTGCATTGAAATTGACAGAGATATCAACGTTTCTTGTTTTTATGCCTTTAAAATGCTTTTCAGAGCGCCAGAATCACTTTTCGACCAACAACGTGTTTTTGACCTCACATTGTTGATTTCACTCAAAACGAATGTATTCCACTTCCAAATGGTTTAGTATGGCCCAATAACCCTTTAGTAAGCTTAGTAACACGTTTGAACTGAAATTGACAGAGATATCAACATTTCTTGTTTTTATGAGCGCAAAACGCTTTTCAGAGCGTTAGAATCACTTTTTGATCACTTCCAAATGGTGGAGTTTGGCCCTTCAACCCTTTGGTAAGCTTAGTAACACGTTTGCATTGAAATTGACAGAGATATCAACATTTCTTGTTTTTATGTGCGCAAAATGCTTTGCAGAGCGTAAGAATCACTTTTTGACCAACAATGTGTTTTCGACCTTACATTGTTGATTTTGCTCAAAACTACTTCCAAATGGTGGAGTATGGCCCTATAACCCTTTGGTGAGCTTAGTAACACGTTTGCATTGAAATTGACAGAGATATCAACATTTCTTGTTTTTATGTGCGCAAAATGCTTTTCAGAGCGTTAGAATCACTTTTTGATCACTTCCAAATGGTGGAGTTTGGCCTTTCAACCCATTGGTAAACTTAGTAACACGTTTGCATTGAAATTGACAGAGATATCAACATTTCTTGTTTTTATGAGCGCAAAATGCTTTTCAGAGCGTTAGAATCACTTTTTGGTCACTTCCAAATGGTGGAGTTTGGCCCTTCAACCCATTGGTAAACTTAGTAACACGTTTGCATTGAAATTGACAGAGATATCAACATTTCTTGTTTTTATGTGCGCAAAATGCTTTTCAGAGCGTAAGAATCACTTTTTGACCAACAATGTGTTTTCGACCTTACATTGTTGATTTTGCTCTAAACTACTTCCAAATGGTGGAGTATGGCCCTATAACCCTTTGGCGAGCTTAGTAACACGTTTGCATTGAAATTGACAGAGATACCAACATTTCTTGTTTTTATGAGCGCAAAATGCTTTTCAGAGCGTTAGAATCACTTTTTGATCACTTCCAAATGGTGGAGTTTGGCCCTTCAACCCATTGGTAAACTTAGTAACACGTTTGCATTGAAATTGACAGAGACATCAACATTTCTTGTTTTTATGAGCGCAAAATGCTTTTCAGAGCGTAAGAATCATTTTTTGACCAACAATGTGTTTTTGACTTAGTCTACAGAGAGGTAGGACGGGGAGAATTTTCAGGTAGCTCAGACTCGAGGGTTAGAGTTTTGATCAGCTAGGAGTCGCTCAGCACGTTCACGTATTGAAATGTTAGCACTCAAGTCCATTGGCACCCTTCTTCAGGGTAGTGGATGGATAGGTGCCTTAGTTGAAGCTGCAGTGGTTTCGTCTGGCACTGCAGAGTCACTTCTGTCATTTGCCAGTGTCACCAGAACACGTCAAATGCATCAGGTAACAGGATGTTGTTTGTCTCTACAAGCTCTTGAAAGCAGCATACACTGATCACTGCCAAGACAGGGCAGATAACAGTGAAGAAAGGTTGGGCTTTGAAGAGTGGTTTGAAAGAGGCAAAGAAGAAAGTCCACAGTTTCAAAACTGGCACTTGATTCTTTCCATGGAACTGGTGATCTTCTTGCTCATTAGGTCATTCCGTGAGGGTACTTTTAGTCTTTACTGTGAGGTACTGAGTGAGCTGATTCCATACTTCTTTGCCAACAACAACACAAACTATGCCCGCTGGCTTTCCATCTCAGGGACATGTTATCTCTGGACAAAAAACACCCAGAACTGGCTCAGGAGTTGTTACGTATTTTAAGAACATAAGCTGCCCTCACATAGCCACTAGGAAGCAGGACCGAACATATAAGCCATAAATACTGTACGTAGCCACAAGGGGAGCAGGACCTTACTGAAGGCTGCAATAGCTACTCCATCCACAGAAGGCAGCACCTTTAGACAGGTGAGGAAGCCGAGGCTAATACGTCACATCGGCCACGCCCAACTAGGTATTTAAACAGGTCCGGAAGCAAAACAAAGAAAGAAACTCCCGGTATTCCAACTTTGCGGGTTAGAGGTATTGACCAGCTGGGAGTCGCTCAGCACGTGTTCAATACAATTCCCCTCCTTTTGCTTCGTAGTTACCATACCGAAATACTTTGTCAAATAATGAGTTAAAAGCGATCCGGATTGGACTACTTTCTTCGAAGAACTCAGCAATTTGGTGACCCTGACGTTCTTGGAAAGTACCGGGGTCCGAGGCTTGGAGACACGCGGCCACCGGGACGCCCAACAACTCTTCACAGGCGCCACTAAAAAGGTAACAGAACCTGTTGTCTATCGACTAAAATCGGACATAGCTTAGTTTAGGAACATTTAGGTGAAAGAGTTGTTGGTGCCTCCGTCTGGTTGTGCCGTGTTCTTTTGGAAAAAGTCTGCCGAGTCAGGATCGCTTTAATTCACTTTATTTAGCAAAGGTTTGGACTCGCATACATGAAGCAAAAGGAGGGGAATTGTACATGCACATGTGGAGATACACTTAGTTGGGCATTCCAAAGGATGCTTTACCTGGAGCGTTCTAGCCCTCTGGGCTATGGGTTGTAACTTTAATACTGGGCAGGCGTGGACTTAGTTATGTGCTCTGATTGGCTAAGCATGGTGCTGAACTCCCGCCTCTCTGGATGTTGTATGTGTCTCTATGCTGCTCCCTTGTGGCTATGTGTTGGCATTGCAACTTGTTTCGTGGCCCTGAACTTCTGAGTTCGTCGAACACCTGGGCCGCTCGTAGAATTCTGTAGAATTGATATGTGAATGAATGGCTTCTTGTACGGGCCGGACGCCTCCCTAGGAGCCGGATCCCTCCCTAGGATGGGAACGAGACCTCTCTAGTCGCCAAGGACATATGTAGCCTGTTGGTATGAATGTGTGAATTATGTTACAATTCCCTCCTTGGTCATCTCAGATTACCATCCTTCAAGCAAATAGAAAATGCATAAAATGTATAAATGTTGACGTGTGTCCCGATAGGACTCACTATATTGATGCACCTAGCCGTTCCAGAATCTCTCCTAAATCATGCTGTGACACCATGCTGTCAACAAGGTCACCATATATATAGGTGTGCTTACATGTATCTTACGATAAAGTGAATTGCTTGCTTTATAATTTCTTGTGTGCTTACATATATCCTATGATAAGGTAAATTGGTTACCTTATAACTTCTTGTGTGCTAACATATATCCTAAGATAAGGTAAATTGGTTACCCTATAACTTCTTGTGTACTTACATATATCTTATGATAAAGAAAATTGGTTTCTTTATAACTTCTTATGTACTTACATATATCTTATGATAAAGAAAATTGGTTTCTTTATAACTACTTGCGTACCTCTTATATCTTATGAGAAAGTAAGTTGCTTACTTTAGATATTCTTTTGTGTTAAAATTGTGTGCCTTAAAATGTCTTACCATAGAGCCAACTGGTCACATTATATACCCTTTTTATGTAGTGAATTGAATGCTTAAACATATCTCCTTGTGGAGAAACATTGGAGGAATACAAAGAACATGTGTCCCTTTAGACCCCATGATGTATGAACACTCGGCACATGAGAGCATGTGCACAACTTCAAGCTTCTTGTGTTGCCCCCGGGCAAAATAAGGGAAACTCTGGAACGTTTATCAAAGGATCTTTTGTTATCAGGAGAGTAAAACAGGGAAATCTGCAGAAAAAGCTGAGTCGTTAGTCGTCACTTGGTCTTTTTGGTTCTTCTGCTGTCGGTGTGGTGTCGTGTGCTCTGCTCTGCCCTGCTCTTCTGCTTCCAAAAAACTGTGGCCTTCATAGCAATAGATTTTCATCTTAGGGACTCTGACACCGTAGCGCTCGGTTCAGACTCTATTTTCTTTTTAGTTTAGTTTTAGAAATCCAACCTCGGGCTCCACCGGAGAGAAAGTCGGTAACTCAGTTTTAGAAATCCAACCTTGGGCTCCACCCGAGAGGACGTTGGTACTTAGAAATCCAGCCTCAAGAGCCTCTTAAGAGAAAGTTGGTACTTTTAATAGGAATCTTCTTTAGCACTAGCTTAGTCTCAAGCGTGATTAAATAAAGGCAACTCTCGGGGTCATGCGGTGTACTGAGGCACGAGAGTTGCGTCAACGTTAAAACCTGGGCTCCACTTGGGAAACGTTGTTGAACTTAGACTTAGAAACCCAACCTTGGCTCCACCCGAGATAAACGTTGGTACCTAGACTTAGAAACCCAACCTTGGGCTCCACCCGAGAGAAACGTTGGTACCTAGACTTAGAAACCCAACCTTGGCTCCACCCGAGAGAAACGTTGGTACCTAGACTCAGAAACCCAACCTTGGAATCCACCCGAGAGAAACGTTGGTACTTTTAATAGGCCATTCTTCATCTATTTTCTTCTTCTTTTACTATCTTTTCTTTTCAAATCTATACTCAGTTGTAAAAGTTATTGTGTTTATTGGACCTAAGAATAAATCTACCTGACTACATTTGTAGTAGGTAAACTCAATCGTTCGAGTCCTTTTCCCTGTCGACCCCTTGACACAGGCAAAGCAGATGAGCCCTCCCAGCTGACCCCCTCACGGTAAGTGGCGCATATTACAAGCAATGGTTGATTGTGACTGACGTGTATAGGGGGTGACAAGGCAGAGGTTTTGTTAAATTCACAAGGCAAAAAGATACATCATTATTTCGTATAGGTCTGAATTCGTATTAAAGTAAACTGTTGTGAAGGGACTTAACAGAGTGACCTGGGTCGGACCGGATTAAGACTGAGCCGAGCCGGACCGAGCGCCTCCGTGAAACCGTGATATTTTTTTAATTATTATTCTCATCTTTATCATATCCATATTTATTCAATTATTCTGTCCTGTGTGAAAATAATAATAATCACTTAGTTAATAGCAACACCTTCTTTAGTCCAATTAAATTAGATTATCATCATTGTTGTCCTATTAACGTATCAACGTTATTGTCCCTATAACCTCCTCATGAACTTTGATGTTCATCATCCTGAATGATAACTGTTGTCCTAGGAAGACAAAAAACTGAACAAAAACTAAACTTAAAGAAAAACAAATTAGTCATAATGTGAATATCCACTGCGTGTCTCCCTGTGACTCTCTCCCACACTCTCTATCTCCCTCCTCAGTACAGGGTGCTGTTTGGCGCTAGTCAACAGATAAGGGTGGAATGTTACTTCTCTCTCTCTCTGCGTGTCTCCCTCCCACGTTGGGTGCAGCCATAACGCCTTGAAGCGCGTGTCTTCTGGGGGCTGGGTGTGGGAGAAACCAGTGGTAGTTCCAAAGTCAAGAGCCTCTGCGTCATCCTGGACAACACCCTCTCATTCGCACCCCATATTCACAACATCACCCGGACTGCATTCTTCCACCTCCGCAACATCGCCAGACTCCGCCCATCACTGACCCAATCCAGCACTGAAATCCTAGTTCACTCATTTGTCACATCACGCATAGACTACTGCAACGCCCTCCTCACCGGACTCCCCACCAAACTCATCAACAGACTGCAGATCATTCAGAACTCAGCCGCCCGGATCATCACCCGCACCAAATCATCTGACCACATCACCCCTGTCCTCATCCAACTTCACTGGCTCCCAGTACACTACCGCATCCAATACAAAACCCTACTCCTCACCTACAAAGCTCTCCACAACCTAGCCCCCAGTTACCTCTGCGACCTCCTCCAAGAATACACTCCCTCCCGCTCCCTCCGCTCAACCTCTGCTGGACTACTATGTATCCCCACATCACGACTCACTACAATGGGTGCCCGGTCATTCAGCTGTTCAGCACCCAGGCTCTGGAACTCCCTCCCCCCACACATAAAACAGTCAGACACCATTACAACCTTCAAGTCACAACTCAAAACTCACCTGTTCAAACTCGCACACAACGTCTAACTGATCACTGTTTTGATTGTCTGTTTGTTTTGTTTTGTCTTGTTTTTGTTTTATTTATTTTTTATGTTTATTTATTTTTTTATTTTTTTCCACAATGTCTTGTTTTTTTAAACGATTTATGATGACTATATGCTCTGTAAGGTGACCTTGGGTGTCTTGAAAGACGCCTCTAAA
The DNA here is from genome assembly GCF_031168955.1 of Gadus macrocephalus. NCBI lineage: Eukaryota > Metazoa > Chordata > Actinopteri > Gadiformes > Gadidae > Gadus > Gadus macrocephalus. Next base: position 23,355,761 of record NC_082390.1, on the reverse strand, counting down.
TTAAATGTATTATTATTATTATTAATTATTAGTTCCTTTTCTCGGCCAGCAGAGGGGTTGTTCAGGTGAAACCTATGGACAGAGACTACAAAGAACTTCAAACATGGCAGACAGGGAACTATTTTATCAAAGCCTGAAAACTCAACAGAGCTCTACCTGCATTCCTTGGATATGTGGTATTTTATGGCGTATGGCCACCACACGCTTTCAGTTGAACACACTCTCTATTTCCTTTCTCTGTACTGTATGTTAGTGTGTCTCTCTGTACTGCCTGAATGGTGTAGGTCGACAAATGGGGGTGAAATGTGTTCTCTCTCTCACCCTTCCTCACTCCCCTTAGGGTCAAGCAGCACCTAGAACTGTTAACAGATAAGCCTGGAATGCAATATCCTCCACTCCCCATCGTGGAACAAGGCCTAGTAACTATCTCACACACAAAAAGATCCTGCTGTCCCTCCATACACAATCCTATCTTGCCGCATCGATTTCCAAATAACTTTTCACTTTATTATAGTTTTCAAAACTACGAAGCTGACCACCGAAATTGGTACAGGCCTCGTCAGGCCGAACCAAAATCCCCTCACAGGTTCTAACTTCCACACAATTCTAGGGAGGGGAACTACAAATTTACCGAATGGGAGGACAAATATGGGGGATGAGGACTAAAAAAATCTCGGGGCCTGACAGCTAAACAGAGTCTCTGTCCATGTTTCTGAAGCAACCGTCCACTCTCAGAAGAACACCCTGTCTATCGCTACCTCTAAAGGTGCGAACACACCAAGCGCGTACCTCGCGTACCATGTACGTGCGTAACGCAGCGAAAATGTTGCTTGACCATTTTGTGTCAAAAATGGTCAGATACGCGCGTACGCATACGCGCGTAGATGAGACCGCCCAAAACTCCCCCCCCCCCCCAGCCTGTGGCTGCGCTGGATTAAGGAGTCCGAGGAAGGAAACCCAAACGCCGCCGTGTTTGGATGGATGATAGAGCTTGGATCGGGTTAGATTAAATAATCTCGGATATAAATAACAATAATCGGGTTAAATAACTTCACATGGTGTGTCTGGTGTGTTTCCAGCATTCGTAGTGTTGATCAGCAGAGAAATAGTCCGCCAAGACGTTGAGGTTGCTTAGCAATCAGAGACTCTGTCCATGCAAGTGAACGGAGCGTCCACTCTTCGTCATAACTATCAAACCAAACATCCTTCACATTCACCGAGCGAACATTATGAGAGTAAAATGCACATTTCTCGCTAGAAATGTTTCCATAAACGCATTTAATGGCGCAACTATGTTACTATTTCCACTCAGAATAAAGAAAGTTGCCGGCCGTGGCTGCCATGGACATGGCTGCTCTGGAGTCCGAGGTAGGAAACCCAAACGTCGCCGTGTTTGGGTGATAGAGTTTAGATCGGGTTAGATTAAATAATCTCGGATATAAATAACAATAATCGGGTTAAATAACTTCACATGGTGTGTCTGGTGTGTTTCCAGCATTCGTAGTGTTGATCAGCAGATATATAGTCCGCCAAGACGTTGAGGTTGCTTAGTAACCAGAGACTCTGTCCATGCAAGTGAACGGAGCGTTCCCTCTTCGTCATAACTATCAAACCAAACATCCTTCACATTCACCGAGCGAACATTATGAAAGTAAAATGCACATTTCTCGCTAAAAATGTTTCCATAAAAGCATTTAATGGCATAACTATGTTACTATTTCCACACAGAATAAAGAAAGATGTCGGCCGTATGCTTCTGTCCAAGCTCACTACTCTCTGCCAGTGACGTCGGGTCAAGCTCAACGCTGATTGGCTATTGCGGCGCGTATGAGCGTAAAAAGTTAAATTTTTTGAACTCCTCGCGTACATGTACGCGTATATGTACGCGCGTATATATACGCGCGTATATGTACGCGCCTCATACGCCCCTACAGCGAGTAAAATGTTGCTTGGTACGCATGATACGCGTGTACGCACCTCATACGCGCGTACACCAATGCATCCCTATGGAAAAATTGCCGATTTTATACGCGTGGTACGCAGGTGACGCGTTTGGTGTGGCCGTACCTTAACAGACTAGAGCAGGGAAAATGGTCCCTCTCGATCGTCCTCCGACTTTAGCTCTCCTTGTCTATCTCTCTCGCTCCCTCTCACACAAACGCACATTGACATGTACATGCTGTCACGCACATTCACACTGACTTCACACACGGCTTCTGTCGTACCCACAAAGATGAACAAACATTAATATGAACAAATCATAAAGTCAGACACCCACACTCCATTAGCAGCCAGGAGGCTTGCTCCTCTATCTGCTACAGTGCACCTCTCACACACACACACCTAAACAGACCTTTCTCTTCCTCTCTCCTTCAAACGCACACACGAAACATCACCTCTTGCGTACACGCGCACAGAGACGCACACAGCCTTTCTCACTCTGTCTCCTCTAAACGCACACACAGAGACATCGCCTCTTTCATTCTGTCTCCTCCAGACGCACACACAGAAACATATCGACAGACCTCTCTCATTCTATCTCCCGCAGACGCAAGCACAGAAACATATCAACAGACCTCTCTCATTCTGTCTCCCGCAGATGCACACACAGAAACATATCAACAGACCTCTCTCATTCTGTCTCCCGCAGACGCAAGCACAGAAACATATCAACAGACCTCTCTCATTCTGTCTCCCGCAGACGCACACACAGAAACATATCAACAGACCTCCCTCATCCTGTTTCCCGCAGACGCACACACAGAGATATCACCTCTTGCGTACACGCGCACGCACAGAATCTCTCAGCATCCACAGCAACATAGCGTTAAGCGTTTACATAGCAAGCATGTGTCACGCACATAGCAGGGTTTAGTCACTCATCTCATCATCATCATCATCTCATTTTCTTCCGCTTATCCGGGGTCGGGTCGCGGGGGGAGCAGCTCAAGCAGGGGGCCCCAGACTTCCCTTTCCCGGGCCACATTGACCAACTCTGACGGGGGGATCCCGAGGCGTTCCCAGGCCAGTGTTGAGATATAATCTCTCCACCTAGTCCTGGGTCTTCCCCGAGGTCTCCTCCCCACTGGACGTGCCTGAAACACCTCCCAAGGAAGGCGCCCAGTGGGCATCCTTACCAGATGCCCGAACCACCTCAGCTGACTCCTTTCTAAGTAAAGGAGCAGCGGCTCTAATCCGAGTTCCTCACGGATGGCTGAGCTTCTCACCCTATCCCTAAGGGAGACGCCAACCACCCTTCTGAGAAACCTCATCTCGGCCGCTTGTACCCGCGATCTCGTCCTTTCGGTCATCACCCAGCCCTCATGACCATAGGTGAGGATAGGAACGAAGATCGACCGGTAGATCGAGAGCTTTGCCTTGCGGCTCAGCTCTCTTTTCGTTACAACGGTGCGGTAAAGCGAACGCAATACCGCCCCCGCTGCTCCGATTCTCCGGCCAATCTCACGTTCCATAGTACCCTCACTCGCGAAACAGACCCCGAGGTACTTGAACTCCTTCACTTGGGCTAAGGACTCATTTCCTACCCGGAGTAAGCAATCCATCGGTTTCCTGCTAAGAGTCATGGCCTCAGATTTAGCGGTGCTGATCCTCATCCCAGCCGCTTCACACTCGGCCGCCAGCCGATCCAGTGAGTGCTGAAGGTCACAGGCCGATGATCCCATGAGGACCACATCATCTGCAAAAAGCAGTGACGAGATCCTCAGACCACCGAACTGCAACCCCTCCCCACCACGACTACGCCTCGATATCCTGTCCATGTATATCACAAACAAGATTGGTGACAAGGCGCAGCCCTGGCGGAGCCCAGCACCCACCGAGAACGAAACTGACTGGCTGCCGAGGACGCGAACACAGCTCTCGCTTTGGGAGTACAGGGATTGGATGGCCCTGAGGATAGACCCCCTTATCCCATACTCCCGCAGCACCTCCCACAGTTTCTCCCGGGGGACCCGGTCATACGCCTTCTCCAGATCCACAAAACACATGTACACCGGATGGGCATACTCCCAGGCCCCCTCCAGGATCCTTGCGAGAGTGAAGAGCTGGTCCGTAGTTCCACGTCCGGGGCGAAAACCGCATTGTTCCTCTTCAATCTGAGGTTCGACGATCGGCCGAACCCTCCTTTCCAGCACCTTGGAGTAGACTTTACCAGGGAGGCTGAGAAGTGTGATACCCCGGTAATTGGCACACACTCTCTGGTCCCCCTTTTTGAACAGGGGAACCACCACCCCGGTTTGCCACTCCTTTGGCACTGTACCCGACTCCCACGCGATGTTGAATAGGCGTGTCAACCATGACAGCCCCTCAACACCCAGAGCCTTTAGCATTTCTGGCTGGATCTCATCAATCCCTGGGGCTTTGCCACTGCGGAGATGTTTGACTACCTCAGTGACCTCCACCAGGGAAATTGACGACGAAACACCATCAACCTCGAGCTCTGCCTCCAACATAGAGGGCGTGTTATTCGGATTCAGGAGTTCCTCAAAGTTTTCCTTCCAACGTAAGACGACCTCCTCAGTTGAGGTCAACAGAGTCCCATCCTTACTGTACACAGCTTGGACGGTTCCCCGTTTCCCCCTCCTGAGGTGCCGGATAGTCTTCCAGAAACACTTTGGTGCCGACCGAAAGTCCTTCTCCATGGCCTCTCCGAACTTCTCCCACACCCGCTGCTTAGCCTCCGACACGGCAGCAGCTGCAGCCCTTCGGGCCTGTCGGTACCCTGCAACCGAGTCAGGAGTCCTCCAGGATATCATATCCCGGAAGGCCTCCTTCTTCAATCGGACGGCTTCCCTGACCACCGGTGTCCACCACGGTGTCCGAGGGTTACCGCCCCTTGAGGAGCCTAAGACCCTGAGGCCACAGCTAGCCACCGCAGCTTCAGCAATGGAGGCTTTGAACACCGCCCACTCCGGCTCAATGCCCCCAACCTCCACAGGAATGCTAGAAAAACTCCGCCGGAGGTGTGAGTTGAAGATACCTAGGACGGGGGCCTCCTCCAGACGTTCCCAGTTCACCCGCACTACGCGTTTGGGCTTACCAGGTCTATCCGGAAATTTCCCCCATTCCCTGATCCAACTCACAACCAGATGGTGGTCGGTTGACAGTTCCGCCCCTCTCTTTACCCGAGTGTCCAAAATATGCGGCCTCAGATCAGATGACACGATCACAAAATTGATCATTGATCTTCGGCCTAGGGTACTCTGGTACCAGGTACACTTATGAGCACCCTTATGTTCGAACATGGTGTTTGTTATGGATAATCCATGACTAGCACAGAAGTCCAATAACAAACGACCGCTCGGGTTTAGATCAGGGAGGCCGTTCCTCCCCACCACGCATCTCCAGGTGTCTCCATCGTTGCCCACATGGGCGTTGAAGTCACCCAGCAGAACTACGGAGTCCCCTACTGGAGCCCCATACAGGACTCCATTCAGGGTCTCCAAGAAGGCTGAGTACTCTGAGCTGCTGTTTGGTGCATACGCACAAACAACAGTCAGAGTTTTCCCCCCTACAACCCTTAGGCGCAGGGAGGCGACCCTCTCGTCTACCGGGGTAAACTCCAACACCGCGGCGCTCAGCCGGGGATTTATGAGTATCCCCACACCCGCCCGGCGCCTCACGCCCTTGGCAACTCCGGAGAAGAATAGAGTCCAACCCTTATCCAGGAGTACGGTACCAGAGCTGAGACTGTGCGTGGAGGTAAGCCCCACCAGATCTAACTGATAGCGCTCCACCTCCCTCACAAGCTCCGGTTCCTTTCCCCACAGCGAGGTGACGTTCCACGTCCCCAGAGCCAGCTTCTGCCGCCCGGGTCTGGTCCGTCGAGACCCCTGACCTTCGCTGCCACCCATGTGGCTGCGCACCCGACCCCAACGGGTCTTCCCACAGGTGGTGGGCCCATGAGATGAAGAGAGGGGGGGTGCCACGTAGTTTGTTCGGGCTTTGCCCGACCGGGCTCCGTGGCAAACCCGGCCACCAGGCGCTCGCCATCGAGCCCTCCGTCTGGGCCTAGCTCCAGACGGGGGCCCCGGGCTTCCTCCGGGCCGGGTCACATCTCCTCTATTTCCGTTATTCATTGAGGATTTTTGAACCATTCTTAGTCTGGCCCCTCGCCTGAGACCACTCTGCCATGAGAGACCCTACCAGGAGCACAAGGCTCCAGACAACACAGCCCTCAGGTTCACAGGGACACGCAAACCTCTCCACCACGATAAGGTGACGGTTCCAGGAGAGGTTTAGTCTAATCCGAGGGTTTAGTCACTCAAAAAGTAATTGCATTGGTCCGAACCATATAAGTCGAACTATAACATTGATTGGTCCGAACCATATAAGTCGAACTGGCCGCAATCGGCCCCGAGACCCACAAGTCCGAACCATATAAGTCGAACTGGCCGCAATCGGCCCTGAGACATACAAGTCCGAACCATATAAGTCGAACTGGCCGCAATCGGCCCCGAGACATACAAGTCTGAACCATATAAGTCGAACTGGCCACAATCGGCCCCGAGACATACAAGTCCGAACCATATAAGTCGAACTGGCCGCAATCGGCCCCGAGACATACAAGTCCGAACCATATAAGTCGAACTGGCCGCAATCGGCCCCGAGACATACAAGTCCGAACCATATAAGTCGAACTGGCCGCAATCGGCCCCGAGACATACAAGTCTGAACCATATAAGTCGAACTGGCCGCAATCGGCCCCGAGACATACAAGTCCGAACCATATAAGTCGAACTGGCCGCAATCGGCCCAGAGACATACAAGTCCGAACCATATAAGTCGAACTGGCCGCAATCGGCCCCGAGACATACAATTCCGAACCATATAAGTCGAACTATAACATTTATTTATATATACAATTCTGGCCGTTTGCTTCCTTCAGCTAGTCTCGCAATGGCGACAAAGAATATAATTTAAATTCAATCTCCTTCAGAGTTCTCAGCGACTGTTCAACTTCATGTTGATTACACTTTTTCTACCAAGCCGGGATTCCAGAGCGTACACGGCGGGACGTTGGCTTCCACTCCTTCCAACTAAAATGTCTAAGTCTAATCCTATGCAGATTCAGTCTTCAAGACAATAGGCTCTGCTTACCTGTTTTGTGGCCACTGTGGAAGGGATGGTGAACCACGCCCGTCGCTTGCCTCTGCAGCTCCCCCGGTCCTTGGCCTTTCCTCAGAATCACGTCGGGGTCACCAAATTGCTGTGTTCTTTTGGAAAAAGTCTGCCGAGTCAGGATCGCTTTAACTCACTTTATTTAGCAAAGGTTTGGACTAGCATACATGAAGCAAAAGGAGGAGAATTGTACATGCACATGTGGAGATACACTTAGTAGGGCATTCCAAAGGATGCTTTACCTGGAGCGTTCTAGCCCTCTGGGCTATGTGTTGTAACTTTAATACTGGACTTAGTTATGTGCTCTGATTGGCTAAGCATGGTGCTGAACTCCCGCCTCTCTGGATGTTGTATTTGTCTCTATGCTGCTCCCTTGTGGCTATGTGTTGGCATTGCAACTTGTTTCGTGGCCCTGAACTTCTGAGTTCGTCGAACACCTGGGCCGCTCGTATCTGTAGAATTGATACGTGAATGAATGGCTTCTTGTACAGGCCGGACGCCTCCCTAGGAGGCGTCCCTCCCTAGGATGGGAACGAGACCTCTCTAGTCGCCAAGGACATATGTGGCCTGTTGGTATGAATGTCTGAATTATGTTACAGTTGCGGCGCTCCATGGTTTCGGGCCTCGGGTTAAAAATCATAACAGCTGTGTCGTTGGACGGTCGCGGAAAACGCTAAAAGATTTAATTAAATAATTATGTTCAAGGAGCAAGGGGCCAGAATTGTGTTCATGGGAGTATTGATAGACAGTATCCATCCCATCTAGCAGGGCTCCAGAGTGCGACCAAAATATTTAATAGTGCGACAAAAAAAATTCTAGGTCGCACTTTTTTTTTTGCGCAAGCGCAGCATCTCTCTATGGATTTGTTGTTGAGCGCCAGAGTTGACTAAATGAAACAGAAAAGAAAATAAACACGACAAAACGAGTGAAAATGAAGAGAGGTAGAAACATTGAAAGCTTTTTCATTAAGATATCCAGCCAAGACACGGAGACCTCTGCGACGGTCCCTGGGAAGATGCCAACTGGCCCCGGTCCTTCGGCGATAACATTAGATTCGGAACCAGAGGAGACAACCGAGTCTGAGATTGAGCCCGGCCCCGAGACTCAAATTAAAAAGCCCAAAATGTACTCTTTCAGACATGACTGGTTGACACAATTTCCCTGGCTGAGATACGACAAAGGACGGAATGCAATGCACTGCATTTACTGTCGGGAGTGCGGTCAGATAATGGCCGGTAATACTGCATTCGTAGGCGAGGCAACGGCGTTTCGCATCGAAACGTTAAAAAAACACAACGGCCCTCATTTATCAAACAAACGTAGAAATGAGCGCAAATCTGAACGCATGATTCATCTTACGATAGGACCCACCTGAGATTCACGAAACGTTCGTATTACACCAATCCCAGCGTACGAAGGATCTTGGTGTTGACAAATACGGGTTACAATAAGGTACGCAAAAACGTGGGTAGTTACTGAGGAACGAATGAGTAACGAATGTGTACCTTCATGTAAAGTAATGCATCAAACTGAGTTGTTACTCTTTCGCGAACCATTCGTTCACCAGTAGTTAAACTTTTTCAACCATTCGTTTACCAGTAGCGAAGCTTTTTTAATCATTCGTTTACCAGTAGTGAAGCTTTTTGTGTACCTTCATGTAAAGTAATGCATCATACTGAGTTGTTACTCTTTCGCGAACCATTCGTTCACCAGTAGTTAAGCTTTTTCAACCATTCGTTTACCAGTAGCGAAGCTTTTTTAATCATTCATTTACCAGTAGTGAAGCACTTTAGGGTTAGTTATAAAACGCCAAACCACTGTTGATGACAATGAGGGATCTACAGCCACTTTAGTTCAACATTTATAACATAATTGTTCTGAAGGTTTGCATATGTTAATATTGTCGTCCCTTTAATTGCATATAAGGGCAATTATAGTTCAGGGATTAAATGTGCATTTTATCTGTTGTGTACTAATTGATTTTATGTAAATGGGGTATTGTATTACTCATTTCTTTGTTTGCCCTTTTTATTATGTCAGTTCGGGCATGTTGTGTATTGTTCGTAATGAGACCTATCTGCGCGGAGTGATTTAGTCCACGGGTGATACGGTCACTCGCGCGGTCAATTATCAGTCTCGCGTAGTCGGCCACGAGGGAACGGTTTCGTTGTATTGTAACCAGCAGTTGGAAACCGCACGGTGCGGACGTAAAGCCAAAATATAGCGAATTAGAATATTCGTGGTGTTTCGTGCTGTCGGCAGCACGGTGTATCGGCAGACAGAGGTGCGTTTGCCGTCCGTTCGCCCGCTAGCGTTTCTCGTGGAGAAGAGCTAGCGGAGAGCTAAGCGAAGAGCTAAGCTATCCAGGAGCACGTGCTCGCGGCCTAGTCGCCAGAGGGACCCAGGAAGAGGCTGGTCTCCCTCGATCCAGACGAGGTTCGTGAGGCGGGTTCAAGCCCCCTACCAGGCAGCACCGCCGATCTTCACCCCAACTACAAGGGAGGTGTCCCCCCTCTCCAACGCCCCCCTTTGTATCCGGCAGTTTCAACTCACCCCGTCTCCCCTCCCCCACTCCAAGTGCACCAACGACCCAGCGGCGCCACACTACGAGCACGAGGACATTCGTTAGGCCCACCGAGGGACCTCAGGTCAGACTGTCTGCGTGTGTGTGTGCTGTGTGATTGGGTTAAAGGGAGGGTACAGCATTGGGGAGGTAGAGTGTGAGTGTGTATTGAAGTGTTTATATGTCAATGTGTTTAATGTGTATATCTAGGGTAGTTTATTGTCTGTATTAAATTGTTAAACGTAGCTTTGGTCTCCTCTCACTCTTAGCTAAATATGTACCCAGGTTTAGATATTATTTGGTTATAGATTACATGAGTCAGATTACATCCCTTTGGTAATTATACAGTCCTTTATAGGCTCCGGTACTTCCTTCAGTACATTTAATGGTCCTTCGAACCGGAAGTTGTATGTAATCAGGCATAATGTCTCAAAAGAGTGAGGGAGACGACGTAAGCCCCACCCTAGATGTAGGCCCCGCCCCCACCCCCTCCCTAGAATCACTTACACCACATTCTGTTAGAGAACGCAGGCCACCCGCGAAACTAAATGACTATCACCTGGGCACGCCAGAGATTGATAGCCCCACTAGTATGGATGACAACCAACCCCAGGCAGTAGAGGACGCTACTGCCACGCCAGAGTCAGAGTTGGTCACGCAACCTAGTTTACACCCCCCTTCCCCGCTACTAAAAGCCTCAGAAGAGACAGTGAAAGTAGTGAGCCCGCGGCTGATAGCAGCCAAGCCGCCGCTATCAGAAACCTACAGCCAAGGCGAGTCGGAGGTCCCACTGAACAGGACCGACCCCCAGGCCTTCCAACCGGGTGAGTTCTTCATCGACCCCCCTCTCCAAGGCAGGCCCCGTGACCAGAGGTCTCGTCTATCCCGTAGCCGGCGGGGCAGCGTCCACGGCAGCCGGACAGGTAGTCAGCGTAGCGGCTACTCAGAACGATCGAGCGTTGGGAGTGCACTCTCCGAGAGGCTAATCCAGCAGTTGGTTGATAGCCAGGAGCACCAGCGCCAGGAAGCTCTCGCCAGAGAGGAGCACCAGCGCCAGGACGCTCTCGCCAGAGAGGAGCACCAGCGCCAGGACGCTCTCGCCAGAGAAGAGCACCAGCGCCAGGACGCTCTCGCCAGAGAAGAACACCTGCAACAAGAAGCCCGTGGTGACAAAGAGCGTCGGGAGCGTCAAGCCCAGGCTACCGCAGAGGCACTACAACGGGCGGCCACACAGAACCTAGAACTCGCTAAGCTAGCTCTCTCTCGCCAACCAGAGTGCACTATCACCGGCCCGATATCACGAACACCCACCAATGCTAGCCCCCCTAATCCAAGCAGGAGGGATGGAGAGGCGCCTCAAGTTCTGAGCCCGAGACCCCAAAGTACACCTGTGGATGAGGAACTAGAGCTCAATGAACGACTGGACTCCCTGCTGGACCGTCACCGGCAAAGCCCACACCCCCTCCCTCTCTCCTCACCATCGAAAACAGTACGCCATTACACGGGACCTTACGACCCACTTCCTAACCACCCGCCTGGTTCCATAGTTCCCTTCTTCAACGAAGACAGCAGGGAGAACTATCGGGAGATGCGACTGAGCCTGGACTACCTGTTAGGAGAACCGTAGGCATACCACAGTGAACAACAGAAGTGGCTCACACTCCATCTCCACTGCAAGCTACCGATAGCTAAGAGGTTGTGCTTCTCCCATGCCCAGTCCCCCACCCCCTACACTGATAGCATCGCGGAACTGGATTGCCACTGGGGATGTCCATGGGACCACATCCTCGACGAGGTTGAAGCCCTCGGGGAGTTGCCAGATATCAGAAGCGATGCAGCTCTCGATGACTACACCCTCCGCATTTCTCGATGTCACTGAACAAATCAACCAAAAAAAAGGGCATTTTAAAATGGAACAAAAAACAGGCACCCTAAAAACAAAACAAAAACCTGCTCTCTTCTTTACTATGCCCGGTGTCCAATTTGCAAAAGTTCCCCGTTGCTTTTTTTTTCATTCACTTTATCCTGAAGGTTCCTGCCAAGTATTTCTAGATTACATTTTGCCGAAAAAAGATAAAGTGTCTCTCCCTTGGGCATTGATGCCCTCAGCTGGTCATACAGGTCCTTGTCAACAGCGTGTAGCTCCGAAATGGCGGCCGTTGCTGCCACCGTTTTTCGGTCAACCCCGACTTTGACGTATGCCTCAGTTTTTGTCATGCCCTTTTTCACTGCTACAAAGACGCGCCTGTAGCGATCAATGGACTCTTCTGGGTGAAGACTGAAACAAAGAAAATTATAAACATGTGATAACTGTAATTAACAGTAGTATTTTGTCAGGATGATGGTGCAGTTGGTTAGGGGTTTACTAGTATTAATACTATTCTTGTATTAGTGTTATATAGTGTACAGAGGTATAATAATTATTATTAAATTTCCAGTAGTATCAAGAGTACTGTGAGTGTACTGTTTATTCGAGTAGTATTATCTGTACTCTTAACAGTAGGTTATTATAAATCAAATGAGCACAACTAGAGAGTAAAGTGGAAGCACTGTATAGTTTAGATAAGTGGTAGAATAAGTCAATTATATCGTTAAGTGTTATTTGAAAGCCATGTTCAGACGTGGCTTTGATATTATAAGCAGACTTGGGACCAGCTGATCAACCAGCTGATTGATCCATAACATAGCATGTGTAGGCAGGCTTTTCCTTTTTATACAGTGGTCAGTAATATTTGTTGGAAGTTGGAACAAAGACTGGGTTAGGCATTTCAAAGGTGATAACTGAAGTACACCACAGATGTACACCGCCTTATCCCCTGGTTGCCAACGTACCTCTTTCCTATCCTGGTGTTCTTTTTGTTTCCTTTCTTCCCTTTTTTTTTCTTGCTATCTTTTTTGTTGTTGCTGTTGTTCCTCTTCTTCTTCTTCTTCCCTCTTTCTGAAGAAGATGATGAGGAAGAGGAGGAACTGTCGGAGGAGGATGAGGAGGAGGTGGAGGAGGAAGATGAAGAGGATTTTTCAATACTCTTTTCGTGCAAGGAGGGCGCTGCTGTCACTTGGTCCTCTTTATTTGCAAGCGCCAAAGCTGAAACAAGCAAGACGATAAGCACGTTACTAGTGTTACCAATAGGGGTGTGAAATTATCACTCACTAGCAATCATTCTAGCGTTATACTTATACTTAAATGTACACCTGGGCTCCCCCACTTTAGGGTAGAGTGATTAGATTTTTGGGATGGCATAGAAAAGACAAACAATCAGATGCTTCCACCTTAATGAAAATAGAGGCTGCAAGACAAAAACTATCTATTTTTTCTAAACTGCCATGCAGCCCTTAGCTGTGACCATCCCTTGTTAGCTGCCATCACAAGTCAAAAGTGAAACTTAAAAGTATTTTACATTATGCCCAAATGTATCAAAGTGTATAATTAATAATAATGGATGAAAAGATCTGCGAGTTCCTGGCTGTTCAGGCCATACAATGTACAGTAAACAATGAGGTCTCTGCAGCACACCTTTGGCATCATATACTGCCTCCTCCGGTTAGCTAAAGTGCTACCTTTTGGCCAATCAACATGAAATTCACGCTATGGCCTCCTTGCACAACCGTCTACCAGTGTACCAAATTTCATTACTTTTCAACATACAATTCTATGGGCTCCCATGGACTTCAATGGTTGAATAAAAAAAGAGGGTTAGGGTTTTAATAAGAAGGGATACAAATTCAATGCTTGGCCCCCAATAAACAACCTGAACACATTTAACGTTTTTCCTCCTCAATCCCACCCCTCCACTGTCTCTTCTTGTTCAGTGAGAGAAGTAGGCAGTAGCCTGTCCTCTCAGGGTTTTTGATCGGGACTGAAGGACGGTGTGGTGTCTGGGTCCGGCCCAGGCCCGCCATTTGGTGGTGCCTGTTTTATATGGTATGGTTATTGAAATGACTGTTACTCGTGATGCAATTGTTTACTTCAGCAAAGACATGTGGACTCTGCAAGCAAGATGTAGATGAGAAAATCTGTAGGGGTTGTTGTGTGTTTTTTTCTTTCTTTTTTTTTGCCTTAAAACCATCAGATGCCAATAAATCCTAATACTGTTTATTTAAATAATTTTTCATTATCGATTACCCTCAGACAGTTGGTTCCTTAAGAAGTCCCTTTCATTCTACAAGGACTTAATTTTTTCTTTTGCATTCTCCAGCTTTAGCTTCCAGACAACGTTTTCTTGTTTGCTGCGCTTCAAAGATGAAATAGCTATTGGAGCTACTGAAGAACCTGTAATGACAAAGACATCAACTAATAACATTCTGGTTTCTCTCGTCATTAATAGCACATAATCAAAAACAGTGACAGCAGGACATAAAATGGAAACGTAATGCAATGTGACTACACAACCTTACCTTGAGCTGCTACTCTTTTAGTAGGCTGGTGTACTGTGTCTGACTCAAAGTCAGACCCATCACTGCAGCACACTACAGCTTCAAGAGGAGAAAGAAAAGGCAATTAGTAATAGTGTTGGCAAAAGTATACTCAATATATGTAATGGTTTTAGGTCAAATATGTCAAATTGAGCTCCGGTTGTGGTCACACTTTAGCAGCAGCATGTTAGACCAAAAAAAAACCTGCCTGTCTGCTACACCACTGTTTGGCTAACCTGACCTCTACCAGCAATGCAGGTGTGGTAAAGCACAGAGGAAAAATCCCCCAACATAGGAGATAACTGGGGGCTTCTCTTTCTGCTCTGGAACTCTTTAATCCACTACATGTTTACACATCACAAACGTAGGCAATGTCCCAACAAAGTGTTAAATGAAAGTTAGTATTGTCACATAACTTATCAAAATGAGATCACAAGGCACCATGGTGTGATTTATTTTGTCCATAGTTGGAGGAACCATGTCAAGTGCATGATGTGTTAATGATCTAAGTATTGTTACGTAGTTTAAGAACACAAGCTATATTTCCCTCACTTAACCACTAGGGAGTAGGACCATACATATAAGCCGTAAATACTATACATAGCCACAAGGGGAGCAAGACCTTACCGAAGGCTGCAATAAATACTTTAGCCACAGAAGGCAGCACCACAGACCAGGCGAGAAAGTCGAGGGTTACAGCACACCAGCTCCTCCCACTACTTCCGGACCGCGCTGTTCAGACCATAAAAGCCTACAGATCGAGCATGTCTTCAGAATTCTTCCGGCAGCTATTGGACAGGGTTAAGGTCTATTGATCAGCTAAGAGAACGCTCGCACGTGCTAAAATACATCTTCAATCTGTCTTTGCTTCAGAGTATCAGTTTACCATACCGAAAATACTTTATACAAATAAAGTCTCTTTAAAGCTATTCCTTTGGATTCGATCACTTTCCTTGAAGAACTACGTAATAATTGGTGACCCCTCGACGTTCTTGGGAAGTTCCGGACCGAGACTAGCGACCGCGGGGTCGTCGGGAAGCAGTGCAAGCTACTTACAGGCCCCACAAGAAAGGTAAACAGAAACTGTTGTCAATGACTGAACTCTGTATAGTTAGAATAGTAACATTAGGTGAATAGCTTGTACTGCCTCCGTCAGGCTGCGGGGACGTGTGGTCTCGGTCTGGTTTGAAATTCATACAGCCGGTAAGATAAACGGCCTCGGATACGCTAACAAATTGAAATTAAATAACTTATCTCACGAAGCAAAGGGCTAGGAGTGTATTTTATATGGGTTTGTAGATAGACAGTATCCGATCCCGTCTAGATCTAATGTTTGTACCGCGTGGGAGAAATAATACCTGTGGTTTTTGTGTTGTGTGAAGAATGTACGGATGTTAAGCCAGTACAAAAGATATTATTTATAACCGACCACAAAACGTTTGAGCCATTACGGTGGGGTGAAAAAGGTCAAATATTAACGTTAATCTAGCTTACTTGCATAAAACCGGTGGCTTGGCTTTGTTTGCTGTGGAGTTTGAATGGGTTTGATTCCTCCAGGCCCGGTTCATTGAAAATCGAAAGTGCAATTTCGTATAGTATATAACGCAGCCGTAGAGGCAAACTTACGCAGTTTTAACCCATCTGTTTTGAGTGCCTCGCTAACCCGCCGTGGGGACAAACTTGCAGGAATCTCATACTTCTTATAGAGATCCAATACAGTGCGTTTGGCCAGTGCTATCTGGGTCAAACCTAACTAGTTTGTTTCTACAGCGTTATTGGATGTACCACGTGGTGTACGATTTAAAGGGACGGCGCGTTTTGGAAACGTGCGTTTCCTTTGTTCATACCTCCACAGTCTTTATAGTCAGAGCCCTTTTTTGAAACAAACGCCATTGCTCGAGAGCAACAGGGGGCTCAGCTAAAGTGTTACATCCTCTCTCCCTCTCTCTCTATATCCCCCTCTCTCTCTCCCCCCCTCTCCCTCTCCCTCCCTCCCCCTCTCCCTCTCTCTCCCTCTCCCTCTCTCCCCTTCCCTCTCTCTCCCTCCCTCCCTCTCTCTCTCACTCACTCACTTTGACACCCACTCACTCACTCACTCACTTTGATACTCACTCACTCACTTTGATACTCACTCACTCACTTTGACACTCACTCACTCACTTTGATACTCACTCACTCACTCACTCACTCACTCACTCACTCACTTTGATACTCACTCACTCACTCACTCACTCACTCACTCACTTTTATACTCACTCACTCACTCACTCACTCACTCTCTCTCTCTCTCTCTCTCTCTCTCCTGCAAGTCGGTAGGGGCTGAATGGTCAGTCTTTTGTTAAGACTGCATGACCTCTGACCTGGGCAATAGCAGATCTCTCTCGCTCTCTCTCCCCCTCTCCCTAGCTCCCTCTTCCTCTCTCTCTCTCTCTCTCTCTCACTCACTCACTTTGATACTCACTCACTCACTCACTTTGATACTCACTCACTCACTTTGATACTCACTCACTCACTCACTCACTTTGATACTCACTCACTCACTTTGATACTCACTCACTCACTCACTCACTTTGATACTCACTCACACACTCACTCACTTTGATACTCACTCACTCACTCACTTTGATACTCACTCACTCATTTTCTCTCTCTCTCCTGCAAGTCGGAGACTTGCAGGAGAAGACTGTTGTTAAGACTGCATGACCTCTGACCTGGGCAAAAGCCGATCTCTCTCGCTCTCTCCCTCTCTCTCCCTCGCCCTCTCTCACTCTCTCTCTCTCTCTCACTCTCACTCTCACTCACTCTCACTCTCTTCCTTCTGCAAATAGGTAGGGACTGCACTAGTAAGTCTTTTGTTAAGACTGCATGATCTCAGACCTGGGTAAAACAGATCTCGCTCTCTATCTCTCTCTCTCTCTCTCTCTAGAGATATGTTCTCTCTATCTCTCTCCAAGCACACACTTATTGAAGACAACAAGTGTCATTTTTGACCTGGGTGTTTTGATAAGGCAATGGTAGCCTGCACAAAGGGACCCCCGGTGTGTTGTGTTGTGTTGTGTTGTGTTGTGTCTGTCTGTCTGTCTGTCTGTCTGTCTGTCTGTCTGTCTGTCTGTCTGTCTGTCTGTCTGTCTGTCTGTCTGTCTGTCTGTCTGTCTGTCTGTCTGTCTGTCTGTCTGTCTGTCTGTCTGTCTGTCTGTCTGTCTGTCTGTCTGTCTGTCTGTCTGTCTGTCTGTCTGTCTGTCTGTCTGTCTGTCTGTCTGTCTGTCGAAATATGTTCTCTCTCCATAAATATATTCCCTTAAAAATCCATCTGTTTCAAATGATAACAATGTTTTGGCAGCTACTTATTCAGCCAATGGTGTATAATTGTCACATTTCACTAGTCAATAGCTGGAAGTATTATATTGTATATTTCATTCCAATATTTGAGGTATTTAGTTAGATTTTGATTTAAATATCAATATCTAGTTCATAACTACAGTTTCCGCACGCTCATTAAGTGCCCTCATCCTCTACGAATCAATAAATCCATAGCAATAGGTTGAAAACCATCGGTAAAGCAATAGTTTCTGACACATAATATTTTGGCTATAATTTTGTAACTAATAGAATTCAACATCTATGGGAGAACAATATTTATGCATACATGTGATAAATCTGTAAATCCACTTTGTTTGTACAGACATATTACTTTTGGGCAACCAGGAAGGTTGTTCCACAGTTTCAATATGGAATATTGAACACAGTATGGAACACAGTTTTCAGCCGGACAGATAGAACTCAGAAAGTTTCTGTAGTCGGCTGATACGCATGTAGTTTGCACCGCAGCCATATTTGTAGTTCTTGGTAGTGCCCCCTACTCGTTAACACGAGATTATTCACAATTACATCTCAACATCTCCAAATGTGCCACAAGAATATAACTATTATAAGTCCCAACTAGACGACCCCAAGCTTTCCAAGTAGCCGATCTACTGTTTTCCCCACATCCAGCTCAAGAATCCCCTTAATTGTCTGCCCCACCAGACGAGACCAAATTTGCCTTGCAACAATAGGATCACGCAGCCCTGCAACATAAAGAGGAACACACCTAGGCTGTACCTTCAAACGCTCTCTACCACACACTTCCTTATTTACATTGCTTAAAGAAGGCCACTCGCCTCTCTATTGTTAGTTACATTGAAGTTCTTGTCTTATTGTTCTTTCTTCCCCTTGCCCCCTCCCACCCTCACACCTAGCCATGTGTTGGAACCAGGATGTAAATTTAGTTAAGTATTTGTATATTTGAGGGTCTGTGTGTCTTGGTGCTGAAATACGGGGAGCCAGTCCCTAGTTGATATCAGCAGGACACGCAAATATTTGTGTAGGTTGTAATCAATGTTTATTGATTCACCAACATTAATAGTTTAAACGATCTATAAATGTCTTGCATTTGTACAAAATTTGTTCTCTTTTCTCGTCAGGCCTTTGCAACCCGAGCAGTAATGGATGCCCGACATTCATCATTTTAATCATTAACATTACTACAAATATTCTCTTTTCTAATCAGGGAGTGGCAACACAACGATCAGTTGCCCACGATCATCATTTAACTTCTGTGCATATAATCTTAATTCTCTTTTCTCTTTAGGAGGTGGCAACACAAGCATTATAGTTGCCAAACACTCATCTTTTTACTTCATTGCATTGATCTTAATTCTCTCTCTCTCTCTCCAGGAAATGGCAGTATAAGAACGAATGCCAAACACTGACAGTAATTATTTTTTTCAGGTTGCTAAACCCTTCTGTCTATTAAACATGCGTTTTGTGTAGCAAGACAGGTAGAGAACCAGGCTGGTTCAAATAGACATGGGGTTCAACTGCTAGAATAATATGTCTAATTAATAAATGGTGCACATGGTTTTAAACGGTGCCCAAGGAGGGAGTTAGCTCAACTGCTGTAGACACAATTACAATATGTTTTTTGCGAATATTAAAGGTACATGGGTTAAATTCTACTATAATCAGCTACTACATACGAATAAACTGAATAACACTGCGTGAGGTGTTCAAAGGTCAACTATTGCTTCCATTGAAGCGATTGCAATAGATATAATATCGTACCACCAATATGCATGCAATATCTTGTATTCAACAATTAGGAAAGCCGGATTCCAGAACCGAAAGAAGTCCTACAAAAGGACACCAACCCAGGGGTCTTACATCAAACCAGATCCCTGTACGACAGTCACACGGTGATCTTAAGATAGGAATAATTATCTAAACTCCGCATCATGAACGGTTAGCCTTTAAAGTTGTCCATAGCATGCATACCGCTCGTCCACAGAAGTCCGGGGATTATCCAGGCCTGGGGATTCTTATTAGGAGAATTCTGGGATAACCTGCCTCATAGGAGAGCGGAAGAGTCCCCCCCAATAGAGGATCCTGAGGACAAGCGGTAGAAATGCATAGTTCAACAGACCTGACGAGGACCAAAATACCAAATTAAGAAAGAATAAAATATATATTTCATTACAAACTATGAAAATAACAATATTAAAAAAAAAAAAAAATTCAAGTAATCTATGGTTAATAATTGGCAATATTTACAATTAAATTACATAAATAGAATAAAATGTAATCCATAATTCATCCTAATTTTGATTAACAATATACGTGTTACGTTTTTTCATTACACGCCAAGACAGTGGATACTCGATTATTACAATATATCACAACCAGTTTAATGGTCAACCAAAACGCACAGCCGTACGTAACCCCGACTGTCCCCAACTGACAACGTTACCATAACAACAGAAGTATGATGCCTAATATTGAAATGCAGATTTTTAATATTAAGATATTTTGATAATGTTCAAATTTAAGTTTTGTATGTTTGTATTTTCCCATGTGGTCTTGTCACCCTGTCATTCTGCAGGGTCGTTCAAAATCCTTTGAGGTGAGTGGAATTCAGTTCTCACTCTGTTCCTTTGTTGTCCTGTGTTGGTTTGGGCCCGTTATCCTTGATCCCCAGAGAAGCGCAGAGACGCAAGTAATAAGGAACGGCCAACCCCATATTTATGACATCTTAAGGAATGATGACTTAGATGACCATATGGTTAACAAAGGCTTTTTGTTTGTTGTGAGGCAGCTGCCCTCAGCAACACTTCTGAAGGTGTAAGAACCCCTGGCCACTCAGCGGACCTTTCTTCGGACCCTTTAGAAAATGAAGGGGGATTTCTCCGCAGGAAGAAATCCCATCTGAGGTCTCAAATTGTTGAATAATATGCTTATTTTTAGGTCTGTTGATGCATGTTATGATTAATCTTCGTTCGTGCTTTTCTTAAGAATGTGTATATAGAGATAAGAATAAAATGAAAATAAAAATCAGTAAAAATATAAAATGAAAACAAATGGTGGATTCATATACCATGTGTGAATGTCCTCTTGTGTGTGTCAGAGCCACCAAAATAATGGAGGTTACTCGACTGTTACATACACGAGGGGATATTGAAAGCATACCACATATAAAACTAAGATAATTAGAAAATGGTTCATTATAATTAACTTTCAATAACATTTGCTTCACCCAATAACTTCTGAATTTTTCTTTCAGGTTCAAGTTTTGTTTTGTTTTAAACTATCACCCTATAAGGTAACTGTTGGAACCAGATACGGTTACAAAGAAGTGATATTGAACATACAAATTTTAACATTGTAATTTCCCTTTTTTCATCTTTTTGGGTTCATAAAATAGGAAAGAGATTAGCAATACATCTGCTCGCCAGGGACAATATAGGCTCAATTTAGATTCAGAAGTAGTAGGTTAACCTTTCAGATACCACTGCTACTGCTGTAACGCTTTGTTACAACGTCAGCGTCTCATAGTCTGATATTTTTTTTACTCTGATAAGTTACGGCACACAGGTATACTGAACTCATGAAACATTTACGGTTTACTGCATTTAACAACAGCGTGGTCTCAAGACGGCTGCATAGACCCACAACTATCGACCTTTGGTTTTGTATGTACTGGTCTTCATTTATCTTCATAATGGATTGGTTAAGATGATTAAGGAAGGGAACTTCAACTTGGTTGCACTACACCGTTGGTAGGATTGGTTAATTTTAATGCGCATGGCTGAAGCAATGCGCAAGGAGGGATGTAGTGTGAATATTAAATCAAGGTTGAAGGTTGAAATCGGCTCAGAATAAGGAATGGGTCACTCAAAACAACAATTTAAAATCCGTACAAGCACTAAATAGATCAATTATAATACAAACATATTTGAAACGCATACAATTTTCAGGTCCAATGTTTCCAGAAGCAAGAGTACCGTGTATCACTCTGACACAGCTAACTTTGCACGTAATGCTTACGGTTAGATTAATGCATACACTTACATTTCTAGGGTCCCATAATGGACTTCCATTAGAACAATTAAAAATAGAATTATAGGAAATATGTTTTTGAACAACTAACTGCTGTACATGAGTTTGTATTTCCACAATAGAAACAAAAGTTCCAGAACCAGATGCAGACACACCCGGCCGGAGCCTATAAACTACCTCCGCCGAGCAAGGAGTAACAGTCACATGAGGAAATCAAACAACGGCAGGATTTGAATCGGTTCTGTTTTGGTTGTCCACCATATAAAAAATATGTATATATATAGTTTGGATAAATTACATGTATCATAATCAGCAACACTTCGTTCAATTTACCAGATAAAGTTAAAAGGAATATATATAGGTATGGAAATGCTATTGACAGAGCAAGGAGGGGTAAATGCGATGATAGGCACAACATGTTGTACTTTTATCCCCAATAACACAGCTCCGGATGGGTTGCTGGAATAATTACAATCCCTCAGGTTAGAATTGGCAGAGAACTCCGGCATTAATGACCCTTTCACAGGATGGATGGAGAATATGTTTGGGAGGTGGAAAGGCATGATCCAGTAAGTGCCCGTCGCGGGAATAAATGCAGAGACCGTGTTAATTGTCACCGGCTGCCGTTGTATTCCCTGCGCACGAGGGCTACTGCATCTACTGATCACCACAGCAGTGAGCGCTACAGAAGCGCCAAGTGCCATTCAGGCTTACATGGGGATCAGATATGATCCGATGAAAGTGAACGATACATCACCTGAGGGGCCCGACCCTATCCAGCTGTAATATGTAGAATAGTCAACACCTATACTATTCTAGTAGAAGCGCCTGTATATAAGATAATCAAATAACACATTTCTAATCAACCATACCAGGCTATGGTTGTTATTGTGTAGTGTTGCTTGGTTGCGAGTGCAACCCGTTATTTCTGTATCGCTGCATTGATAATGGTACTGTTGATCTTCTTTGAGACGGTTGTTTACAGGCCACCTGTTGCTGACACGACGACGACGACGGAGAACCTGTTGGTGGCTCCCATCACCTGAACCACCCAAATCCATGCTAGCCTATCAATAATTTAGAATTTTTTAAATGTTATTATGACTACCAATTTTTATTTTACTTTTGCACATGTTGAAAATTGTATGACCTTGTAGCACATAACCAAAAGTATTAGCTCAGGATTTAGTTTGTGCGCTAGTTTGACCATATGATTGAATGATAACCAGGATGCATGTTCATTGTTGTATTGTTAATATGACCTGTATTTCCAATGAGACCCACAAGGTGAATACCATTCCAGTATAATCGAGAACGCAATGTGGTTTTTTCTCTATTTCGAGAGTTGTTCCCACACGGTTGATGGTGTTGATGATTTGTCCTACTTTGACTATGTTTTCGGCATGGTAAATGGTGTTTATGATTTAAAATATTATTGTATGGTCATCTGAGATGACCAAGGAGGGATTGTTACGTATTTTAAGAACACAAGCTATATTTCCCTCACTTAACCACTAGGGAGTAGGACCATACATATAAGCCGTAAATACTATACATAGCCACAAGGGGAGCAAGACCTTACCGAAGGCTGCAATAAATACTTTAGCCACAGAAGGCAGCACCACAGACCAGGCGAGAAAGTCGAGGGTTACAGCACACTAGCTCCTCCCACTACTTCCGGACCGCGCTGTTCAGATCATAACAGCCTACAGATCGAGCATGTCTTCAGAATTCTTCCGGCAGCTATTGGACAGGGTTAAGGTCTATTGATCAGCTAAGAGAACGCTCGCACATGCTAAGATACATCTTCAATCTCTCTTTGCTTCAGAGTATCAGTTTACCATACCGAAAATACTTTATACAAATAAAGTCTCTTTAAAGCTATTCCTTTGGATTCGATCACTTTCCTTGAAGAACTACGTAATAGTATAATCTCAACTACATGTCCATTAAGCAATTATATTTTATACTTTTATACATTTCACAGTCAATTGAATCCGAGTATATATTTTAAGTATGCTTAACATTTAAAATAAAATAAAAACTGCCGCAGTTTGGCTACTGTGCTGTTCAGATCTTTCCAGCTGACTCGAATCTGATGGCACTGTAACATTTTGGAGTACAGAAAGCATGGTTGGTGTAAGGGGCTCAAAACTTTATGAAAGATCTTGATGAATGCATACAGTGACGTTTTGGTTAATTTGAAAATTGTATGGATACCTTAAAATATATACAGTTAATAATATAGTTAAGAAATAAGAGTTTTATTCACTTTGGGCAATGACATTATCCATTGTCTTTAATGTTATAATATGTAATAATAATATGTATGATCATATGTCATTTTGATTAGAGAAAAATCTTCATCAACTCATTTGTCATGGTTCCACAAGCCCATTGTGTATAAGACATGTTTCAGAGATTCAGTTGTTAACATTACACATACTGTAAGTAACTATGGAAAAAAAAACAAAACTGAGAAAAGTATCCTTCTCCATCTCCTCCTGTTTCCCCATCTCCATCTGCAGGAAGAAGATTCTTCCCTCCTTCTCCATCTCCTCCTCCGCCTTCATCTCCATCTCCAGCTGGAGGAGACACACCTACTCCACAGCATGACTTTGGTAAAATTTATGAAAAAAGAAAACAGTGCAGGGAGTGTCAGCTTGTCCCTGACGATGAAAAGGAAGGTGGGCCAACTGTTTACGGTTGCAAACAGTGCAACCTGCCACTGCACATGGAATGCTTTGGCAAGCACTACCGCCGGTACCTGTGAGGCAGACTGTTTACAGTTTTAGTCCCAGTCTGTTCCCCTTCCCATGTTTGTTATTATATACTTTATTACTTTCTTTATTTTTTTTACTGTTTTGTGCTGTTCCTGCACTTTTACATATTTCTTTACTTTTTTATTTACTTTTCTACCTGTATGTAAATATTGTCAATATTTGTAAATAAAAACTCAAATTTCCCATGAAAGCCACAGGTGTCAGCTCTCAAATACTTTTTGAATTGTGTTCCTATTACAGGGGCTGAGAAATCAGTAATTTAGTAGGCATTGACACAATTGCTGAATTTCTAGAAAAAGTTCAGGTTTTGGGGGCTTTTCTGAAATCGCCTATAGGTTTTACAGGCATTTTTTCCAGGCGGTTTAGGCCTAAATGGGTTAATATGACCAAACACAATGGCCAGCGTAATTTCTTAACCGTGCAAACAAAATAATCTTTGACTTTTACATGTTCTAGAATTTTTCATTAATTGTCGGTCCTAATGTTTATTTTCAGGGTAGCCGCGGGGTCTTAAAAGTCAAAAAAATGTCTTAAATTTCATTTTCCTAAATTAAGGCCTTAAAAAGTCTTAAATTGCGTTACCCAAGTCTTAATTTTTTAAAGATGGTCTTAAATTTCCTACTAGGATATGTTTTCGTAGTCAACCGGACTGTAACACAAGGGGAAAATAGGGGGCGTTTTGCGTATCGGGGTTTTGCGTAACGTCAGAGAACGTCTCATTTATTGGAGTATGCGCAAACAATACTTTGGGTTTTCGCGCCGGCAATCTCAACAAACATAATCAGTCGAGAGGAGACGCCACATCATGGGGAAGCAGGGCTCTCAAGTCTCACGCATTCGGCGTGAGACACGCAATTCGACCCATGCACACGTCACATGCAGAGAAATTACCAGGATAGCGCCCACCAACTTGCGCCACTATTTAACAGTGGAACAGGTAGGAATCAAATGGGTTCCCCTTACGAAGGGTGACCAGACGTCCTCTTTTGCCCAGACATGCCCTCTTTTTGAGACACTTATAAAAATAAATGTGTCCGGGCGGAATTTCAAAATCGTCCGGGATTTTATTAAAGCCTCATACATGTTCACATTGAATTTGCATTGCGTTCCTCTGGGTCGGTCACAAACTACTTAAGCTACGCCCTCCCCACCTCAGTTCTGTTCGCTTTGCATTGCTGGAAGTGAGTAGGGGGAGTGGTTAAGTAGAGCCTTCAGATTGGACGGTTTGACGTAAGAGTTACCGTCATGTTTTGTATTATTTTTTTTTTGCCATTATTGTTTTATAGGGACAAACATTAACAAATTTCTCCTACAGGGGATTGATAAAGTTCTATCTATTGAACAGAAAGAAACACTTGGTCATACTTTACACACTTTACCACAGCATGGGCCTACTGAATGCCACAGATATATTTTAAGCATTGGACTGAATGCCACATAAATATATAATTATGTTTTTGCACGTTTGCAACGTTTAAAAGTTCAGGGGAAAGTATAGCCTCTACTGGTGTTGCTTAGGCCAATATCCTTTTGAGGCAGTGTTGTTTCCGAATATTAGTGTTAAGGGCCAATAATGCATACTATCATACATTAGTCACCATGTCTGTGGACATGGTGGGATAGGGTTAGGGTTCGGGCTGGCTCCATACATTACGAAGGAGTTAGTAAAAGAGGTCAACGAGGCAAGCGGTGGATTCATTGAAATGGTTGAGGAAATTTGAATGCTGAGAAACTACAGCAATTTGAAAAGAGTTTGTTTGTTTATATTTTATATTGTGTGTTGAAAGTTTGATATTTAAACCAAAAATACAGCTACACTTTCACACCATCACTTTGTGTATTGTTTTTTTAATCTTTTATTATCATTTCTGGGTACATGGTCTTAAGAGACATCAGGCCTCTAGACTTTGAGTTAGGCCCTCAGTTTGGCTCTTTGATTGGTGAGTGCACACTTATCCTTTGGCACATTCATTAATGTATTGACATGAATGTTTCATATGTTCCAAAAAAACATGAATAACAACACAACCGCGTTTTACGACTGCTTAATGGGTGCGATGTAGGTCTTAATTTTCATTGAAGTGGTCTTAAAAAAGTCTAAAAAAAAGTCTTAAATTTGAGTTGATCAAACCTGGGGAAACCCTGATTTTCCTGTCTGCTACTACTTTATCAAAGTATGGAAGGGGGAGATTTGGAGCTACCTGGAGGAGGAGAAAATGGGTCTTCGGAATGCTGGGAATCAAAGGAAGAAGGAGAAGACCCATCCTCAGGCTGGTGACGAAAAGGTCAAGGCGCTACTTAATTCCGCTGGTCACAAAATACGTCCGTCAAGGGACCACAGTTCTCACGGACAGGTGGCGGGTCTACATGACTCTGGCACTCTGGCACAGAGTGGCTATGTAAATTTTTCTGTAAACCACAGTGTAAGGGATCCTGATATTTAAGTTCCTGTTTTTTCAGCAACATGTGGTTTTTATTATTTATTTACATTTTGTAGGTCAGTTGGTGGTGTTTTCTGTTTGTTTTGGATTGCAATGTACTTTCGACTCCACCCTGCTACTTCCTGCTTTTCTTTGGTTTGCTGATATCCCCTGAGTTTGTGAACACACCTGTTGCTAATGTGTGTTGATTGGTTTGTGGCTACTTAAGCTCAGTGTGCCCATTCAGTCTCTGTCGGATCGTGCCTGTATGATACCTGTGCCTTGCTGGGAATAAACTCAGAGAAAGTTCTTGTAACCAAGCCTTCTGTCTGCGATTGGATCCTTTTGTACCGAAAGCCTAACAGTACGATCCGACCTAACAGTACGATCCGACCAGTATGGATTCTTACGTAGTTCTTCAAGGAAAGGTTCAAAATCCGGGATTGCTTTTAACTCAGTTTATTGTTAAAGTCTGCATGTTTCGGCATGGTAACTGGCTATGGAACGAAAGTCTAGGAATCGTGTTGAACACGTGTGAGAGATAATAACTCTAGCTACTTTCAGCCACGGGCAGAGGCCCGTGACTGTCCGCGGGTGTCGCTGAAAATCTCTGACGCTCTCCACCTCTAGTGCACAGGTAGAGACCGTCAAGTGGGCGTGGCCTAGTGGGCGTGGCCGGGGTGCCGTAATGGCTTCGGCTTCTTCATATATCAAAAGGTGCTGCTATCTGTGGCTGGAGCAGCCTCTAATAAGGTCTTGCTCCCCTTGTGGCTATGTATAGTATTTACGGCTGATATGTTTGGTTGCTTCATTGGGTCTATGTGTGGGTAGCTTAGATTCTTAAAATACGTAACAGGATCCAGCAGAAATCAGCCAGTGGAAGACGGTCCTCGAACACCATGGTGTCACTGGGGAGACAACAGCAGCAACTGGAGGAGATTGGGAGAACAGTTGCGGCCATCTCAAATGGGCTCACTGATCTCGCAGCCCAGGTTCAACAACTCCAAGTCTCAAGGGCCCCTCCAGCGGCAGCTCTCCTGGACCCCGTCGTACCACGGCCCAACCCTTCAGTCTCAGAGCCCCGTCTGCCCCCTCCCGAACACTATTCAGGGGAGCCAGGTACCTGTCGTTCTTTCTTAGCCCAATGCGAACTAATCTTCCAACTACAACCGTCAGCTTTCCCTACCGACCAAGCAAGAGTGGCGTATGTCATTACCCAGTTTTCCGGCCGAGCTAGAGAGTGGGGCACAGCTGTCTGGTCAGCCAGGGAGACCTTCTGCAACCTCTTCTCCACATTCTCTGAAGAGATGAGGAAGGGGTTTGATCGTTCCAAGCACGGCAGAGAGGCGGCACGGGAGATGCTGCATATCCGCCAGGGAAACCGCTCTGTGTCGGACTATGCCATAGATTTCCGGACTCTGGCTTCTTCTAGTGGATGGAATACAGACGCTCAGTTCGACGTGTTTCTCAATGGTCTCTCAGAGACCATAAAGGATGAAGTGATTACTAGTGGTGAAACGGATCAGTGTGTCCACGGTTCGGTTCAGATAACCGTTTTGGGCCTCGGTTTCGGATACGGTTCGGATTAGGATCATGTCCGTGATAGTAAAAAGGCGGACTTTTTCTTTGAAGATGAGCCCAGATCTTTTCTAGCTGTTCCACTCACATTAATAGTTGGGTGGCTGCGGCGAAGGTGTCCTGCCATATTCGAAGTGCTACCCGAGGAGTAAACGAAGGACGAGAAACAGTGTTTGCATACTGTCCTTTGCTTGTCAACTGTCTTTTTCCCCTGATCATCGCACTCCACACTAAAACCGAAATGATCCCACACGGCTGACTTTAATGAGGCTGGTGCTTCCTCAAATTTCCTCTTATTGTCATTTCCATTCATCTTTTCCATTCATAAATTGTCATGGACCGCTTAAAGTTTAAAGCCCAGTTTGTTTTGAACGCTGACAGGCTGAAGGGAGGGGCGGGAAAAGTCTCATTGGCTCGGGCAGCACTGGAGAGAATGCATTCCGCTGGGTCCTAAACACCCTTTAGTATCGGACGTAGGCTACAGTAGGCAAAATACGCTACATAAGGCAATGCCTTCATGAAACCGAAATCCGCGGATCTCCAGAATGCTCCGAACTGTGGTAAACGAACCGAACGGATTCGGATACAATTCGAATCCGCTGCAGGCCTAGTGATTACCCAGGAACCCCCCACCAGCTTCGATGCTCTGGTTGACCTGGCCATCCGCGTGGACTCCCGACTGCAG
Organism: Gadus macrocephalus; assembly: GCF_031168955.1. Lineage (NCBI taxonomy): Eukaryota > Metazoa > Chordata > Actinopteri > Gadiformes > Gadidae > Gadus > Gadus macrocephalus. Next base: position 23,326,808 of record NC_082390.1, on the reverse strand, counting down.
CAGCGCCGCAAGTGGAGATCTCCCAGAAGCCTTGGTGGAGCACCAGGTGAAGGAGCAGCTCCTCATCCGGCCTGGCCAGCCCTGCCATTCACCTCATCCACACCTCCAGAGCCAATGCAGATTAACCGCTATCACCTCACAGTTGTTGATCGATTTTCCAAATCAGTACATCTTGTTCCATTAACCAAGATCCCCTCTGCCAAGGAGACTGCAAGCTTAGTCATGCTGCATGTGTTCAAGTACCATGGATTGCCTGTGGATGTAGTTTCCGACAGAGGCCCACAGTTCACGTCTCACTTCTGGAAGGCCTTCTGCACTCTCATTGGTGCTTCTGTCAGTTTGTCCTCAGGGTACCATCCTCAAAGCAATGGCCAGACGGAGCGGGCAAACCAACAACTTGAGACGACTTTGCGTTGCATGGCAGCTGAGAGACCGTTCTCCTGGAGCTCCCAGCTACCTTGGGTTGAGTATTCAATTAATTCCCTCCCATCTGCCTCCTCAGGCCTCTCCCCTTTTGAATGCTGTCTCGGCTACCAGCCCCCCCTATTCCCTGCTCAGGAGGTAGAGGTCAGCGTGCCTTCAGCCCAGGCCTTCGTCCGCCGTTGCCGGCAGACATGGAGAAGCACACGGACAGCTCTGCAGCGTGCCTCGGTCAAGATGAAGAGTCAGGCAGACCGCCGTCGCTCTAAGGCTCCTCCCTATCGTGTGGGACAGCGTGTCTGGCTGTCGACCCGGGACATTCCACTCAGGGTGGAGTCTCGGAAACTCGCACCCCGCTTCATTGGTCCTTACCCCATTGAGAGACTTATTGGCCCCACTGCTGTCCGTCTAAAGCTCCCCCCCAACCTCCGCCGCATCCATCCCACCTTCCATGTTTCCAGGGTTAAGCCCTTTGTCTTGAGCCAGCTCTGCCCCGCCCCCAAGCCCCCTCCTCCACCACGAATCATTGATGGCTCAGAGACCTTCACTGTTCACCAGCTCTTAGATGTTCGTCGCCGGGGCCGCGGCCTCCAGTTCCTTGTGGACTGGGAGGGCTACGGTCCAGAAGAGAGGTGCTGGGTTCCAGGTCGTGACATTCTTGACCGTTCGCTCATTAAGGACTTTCTAGAGAAACATCCAGTTCCCCCAGTTATGATGCCAGGAGGCGTCCGTAGGAGGGGGGGGTACTGTAAGGGATCCTGATATTTAAGTTCCTGTTTTTTCAGCAACATGTGATTTTTATTATTTATTTACATTTTGTAGGTCAGTTGGTGGTGTTTTCTGTTTGTTTTGGATTGCAATGTACTTTCGACTCCACCCTGCTACTTCCTGCTTTTCTTTGGTTTGCTGATATCCCCTGAGTTTGTGAACAAACCTGTTGCTAATGTGTGTTGATTGGTTTGTGGCTACTTAAGCTCAGTGTGCCCATTCAGTCTCTGTCGGATCGTGCCTGTATGATACCCGTGCCTTGCTGGGAATAAACTCAGAGAAAGTTCTTGTAACCAAGCCTTCTGTCTGCGATTGGATCCTTTTGTACCGAAAGCCTAACACACAGCCAGTCATTCGTCAACCCAGTCACAGGAGCCCATACCCAAAACATTGAGCGGGCTTTGTCAGCCTACAAATCCAAGGTGTGGAGCAGGGGCGATTCTAGGGTCAGAGCTTTAGGGGTGCTGAGCACTCAATGAGCGCCACTGCCACACCACCCACCCTTTTTTCACACAAAAACAAAAAATATGTCTATTGAAAAATAACTTTATCATTTTAACATTGGTTCAACTAACTCAAAAGTTTTTTTTTCTTTTTTTGGAGCCCTTTCCAGAGCACCATCTTTATTGTGACAGTTCACACAGCCCCCTGTGACAAACACAAAACCCTCTTCACTCAGCTGGTTTTACTGACCGTTAACTCCATGTGCCTCCTTTTGTATCAACAGTCATTAGATTAGATTAGATTAGATAAGATTCAATTTTATTGTCATTGAACAAAGTAACAAGTCATCTTCTGCAAATTATTTACAAATGGCCATCTCTAATCTACTTGGTTGCACACCTGTCTGAACTTTCATAAAACAAGCTTCACATCTAGAGCAAGAAAAAGAAGGTAAACCCAAAAAGTAAAAAATACTTTACCCAGGACTTGAAAATACTTAGAAATTGAATACATACAAAAAGAAAGAGAGGGAAATCTTTGATAGTACTTCCCCCTCCTTCTCCATCTTTCTCTCTTTCCCTTTACACTGACAATAATACACAAATATATTGCAGGAGAGTTGAGGTCAGTTTGTCATGTCAAATTTTTTTTATGGAGACCATTTACAGATTCTAAGAATATGATCAAAGGCACACAGAGGCGTGTCATTTTAAATATCTTTATTATTATTATTATTATTATTGGGCTTAGAAACACAATAATGTTTTAATCACAAATTCCTTTCACAAGAGAAGCTGTTCTCCATTGCGGGTTTGAAAAAAGAAAGAAAGCAGGGGACCCTTGCCTACATAAGTAATTTGATAAAACATAGAGATAGCTGGTTTATATTATGTTACTTTAGCTTAACACTTTTCAGAAAAAAAAGAAAAAGATCCCTAGTCTCTCACCTGAATCCGTCTTTTTTCTTTTAAAGAATTGTCGTATGTCCATTGCTCACTGGCAGGCCACACACACACACACACACACACACACACACACACACACACACACACACACACACACACACACACACACACACACACACACACACACACACACACAGAGAGTGTAACGCTAGGAGTTAGCATATACTACTACGCCTGCATGAATGTTATGTGATTATTATTGTTGCAAAGCCTGGTTCAGGTTAAATCCTCTGTAAAACATGAATGAATACAGCAAAAGAAAAACATTTAACTTTAATTATTGTCTAGTTTGATAGTCAGACACAACTGAAAAATAACTGATATAAATCTATGAATAAATAACAATTTATTAAAAAAGCCAGAGTGAGTGTTTTCACACATACTGGTGGTATACAGTGCTATGTCGTTGTACACACGTATGTTTTCACTTGGGTCCAAACGCCGCACCACCGGCAGGGCTTCATGTTTCCATGACGACGCACACACACCAGAAAAGACACGCCTGACATGACATGTTGACATGACTCCCGATTGTTAAAATGAGTCTCAAAGTAACGATAAACTTTAACAACAGAGACACACGTACGCACTACACAGGTACTTGTGGCGCTGCTGTTTATGCTTAATAAATGGGCCGCTGTAGTTCGACGGTAGCCGTGCTATTGGTGCTAACCGGGCTACTGAGCTAACTGGTCAACGGTGCCTGGACTCCAGCACTCACCGATATATGGTATCAGAATCGGAACAACTCTAGGTAAAAGGAAAGAAGTGTGAGACACAGCTTTGGAGCAACTTACTTAGTTGATTCACAACACTACAACTAAACGGATCTCACTCTGCGTGAGTCGCGCTGGACGACGGTCGGGCTGCGGAGCGTTGCAGGTACAGAAGAGAAGGAGTGGGTGAGAAGAGGATGATACCAATTGCTAAGCGGGGATGTTTTCATTTTCGTCCTTAACATATTCCTTTTAAACCACAAACTACACTACAGAGTATGTTTTGGACATTATTTAACAATTTCAAAGACAATCTTTCTTCACATTTTTTTAGAATAACAACATTTCTTACTCCCAAGTTTTAGGGGTGCTGAGCCCCTTTTTAGGGGTGCTTCAGCACCCCTAAAAATGGGCTAGCCTCGCCCCTGGTGTGGAGACTGCGGGGAAACCGCACAGATAGGACACTAAAGAGCCATCTCTCATTTATCGAGTGGACTCATTGGTTGGCGAATGACCACAAAGATGGTCCCCTTGGCAGATTGCTGCATGACATTCGCCACGAACTCCATCAATAACATTTCATTGAGTTTTGTTGATGCAGACAGCTCTTTTTCTTGTTTGGTTTTTTCAGTGTTCATTGTTCTTGAGAAATGCCTTGTTAAAAGTGCAGCCTTTATTTTTGTTCCATTTTAAAATGCCTTTTTTTGTTTCTGTTTTAAATTGTTAATATTTTCTGTATTACCTTGTTATTATTATGTTATAAATGTTTAACTAAAGTGGCTATAGATCCCTCATTGTCATCAACAGTGGTTTGGCGTTTTATAACTAACCCTAACGTGCTTCACTACTGGTGAACGAATGGTTCGCTAAAGAGTAACAACTCAGTATGATGCATTACTTTACATGAAGGTACACAAAAAGCTTCACTACTGGTAAACGAATGATTAAAAAAGCTTCGCTACTGGTAAACGAATGGTTGAAAAAGCTTAACTACTGGTGAACGAATGGTTCGCGAAAGAGTAACAACTCAGTATGATGCATTACTTTACATGAAGGTACACAAAAAGCTTCACTACTGGTAAACGAATGATTAAAAAAGCTTCGCTACTGGTAAACGAATGGTTGAAAAAGTTTAACTACTGGTGAACGAATGGTTCGCGAAAGAATAACAACTCAGTATGATGCATCACTTTACATGAAGGTACACAAAAAGCTTCACTACTGGTAAACTAATGGTTGAAAAAGCTTAACTACTGGTGAACGAATGGTTCAAAAAGCTTAACTACTGGTGAACCAATGGTTCGCGAATGAGTAACAACTCATCATCAGTCAGATCCAGCTCCACCAGTCGATCCAGTGTGGGACCCAAGCCATCCCTCGACAGCGCTTGAAACCAAGGGCGGCAGGTTTAAAGCGTGCCCTGCAGCGGTGGACAATTGCTTTTAAGCCATCAGCATTACTAATGCCACATAATAAACCTTTAATGTGAATATTAATGTATGTACTGTGTGTATGTATTGTGAATATCTTTATTAAAATATGCCAATCATCCCGTCTGTGTCCTGTTAATTTAATAACTAATTGTGAAATCCCAGGAAAATTCAGTTGCTTTCATAATCAATTGGTCAGTTTGCTAATTCACAGAATGATTCATTAATACAGTATCCCCTAGTCTGTTTACCAGTAACTCATCAGTAGTTACTGAGTAACTCACTTAGGGCCCAGTTAGGGCCCCAGTTGTTCATCATTCGTTACTCAGTAACGAATGCAGTATCCCCTAGTCTGATTACCAGTAACTCCTCAGTAGTTACTGAGTAACTCACTTATGGCGCGTTTCCACTGCAGGGTGCGGAACGGATCGGATCGCAAAGGTGCGGGTCGGGTCGCGTTTCCACCGCCAAAAGTGGGCGTGACCCGGACTTTGCCGTACCCGTTCCGGCCCCGTTCTCGGGACTCCTCCGTTGGGGTACCGCAAACGAGACGAGACGCCTGAAACTGTCCCGTGAAATTCTAGCTACACCCCCCCTCCGTTGATTGGTCGACAGAATCGTCACTTCCGGGTGACGCGGGGATAAAAACAAACAAACAGTAGCCTCGAGGTATTATTCTTTACAATTAACTTGTCGCGTAAAACGCTTGCTTGGGCGAACAAGGAGGTGGAGACGTTCGTCTGCATTCTTGGGGAGGAAGACGTTTTTTACGATGTTTACGTAGCTGCCGCGGCGATCGACATCCGGCCTACCACAAAGGGTACTGTCGGCAGTGGAAACGCGACCTCGGAACTGTGCTGGGCTATACCGCCCCCTCCCTACCGCACCTTTGCGATCCGATCCGTTCCGCACCCTGCAGTGGAAACGCGGCATTAGGGCCCTAATGGGGCCCGGTTAGGGCCCCCTGGTCGTTCATCATTCGTTACTCATTCGTTCCTCAGTAACTACCCACGTTTTTGCGTACCTTATTGTAAAGTGCTACCATCGATGGTAATTAACGTAACACGCCCATATTAAAGCACGTCTTCAGAAGTCTCGCCCCTAACTTTTACGACATAGAGAAACTTTTTTCGAGACCGAAATGGAGACGCTCGTGTCACTGGGGGATGCGAACCGTCTGGTTTTGTTTGGTAGCCTAAAAGCTGGCATTAAAGGCAAGCAAAAGAATGCTACATGGACCCTAGCCTTGAACTGACGGCATTTGAGGAGCGAGTGGCTGGTCTCATCGGGTCTCCCTCCATTTCGGGCATAAGTGGCGTAGGAGACACCTATGCACTCCAGACTAGTCATGGAAGTGGTAAAAAGGCCTTTGCAATTATTTAAAAATATATATATCTACAGCTTCCGTGTTACAAAGTAATGGCACAAATAATCTCATGATTGCTTTTTATTTTTAAAGATGAAATGCAAGCAGGTTCATCCAAAATGGGAACAGAGCCAAGCCCAGTTGAAAAAGAAACGGAAGGGCCGCCGCCGCCGAAGGAGCCGGAACGCGTGTCTGGCCGAAGTGCTGGTCTGCACTCATCGGTCTTGACTGCAGAGGTCCTGGACAAACAAACAGAGATATGCAGGTCAATGGTGGACATCAATAACTCTCTGTTAGCGATTAATGAAACATTGAAACTAATCAATGAGAACTTGAAGAATGCTACATAAATAAATTGGTTTGCTGTACTTTGATCTCTGTCTTGTTTTTAACCAAAAAAAAACATATTGCTTACCCTTTAAATATTAGAAGAGCCGAATTAAATCCTCCCTTCGTCGTAGAGCTCAAGCATGTGGCGCCTGTGGCCAGGGGTCTCTGGGCATCGGGTCATCTGGCTGCAGGTCGGCAAATGGCACCCCATTTGCCAGCGCAATATTATGCAGAACCCCACATGCTAAAATAATATTGCAGGTCTTTTCTGGGCTGTAGAGCAACGTTCCTCCCGCTGACCCGATGGACATCCACCTGCCCTTGAGTAGGCCTATACATCGCTCCACTGTTGCCCTTGTGCGCGTGTGAGCGCTGTTGAAGTTGCGCTCCTGATCCGTGTTCGGATGAGCCAGAGGAGTTATTAGGTACTCGTTCAGGGCATAGCCTTTGTCACCTAGATGAATCACATCAAACTTTTAGTGCGATGTCTTAAACGTATTTCAAGAGAAAAAAAAGTGTGACTGCAGCGTAACTCACCGAGGAGATGACTCTGACCATGTAGTGCGCCCTGATGTAGACGATGCCCAACGTTCCTATTTTGGAAAATAAAAGAATCGTGCGTGCCCCCAGGCCATCGGGCTACCATGTTCAGGATTGACATTCTGGCATCGCAAATAATCTGAACATTAACTGAATGGTAGCTTTTGCGGTCGATGTACGCGTAATTATTAATAGATGGTGGCTTCATACGCACATGGTTGCAATCAACCGCACCAATCACATTTGGAAACCTAGCAATAGCATAAAAATCCCGTTTGATGCCAGTTTGCTGATCGTTATTATATGGGAATTTAATATAATGTTCGGAGAGTGTCATTATAGCTGCCAAAACTGCTGGCATGGTTCGGCTAATACTTGGCTGGGAAATACCAGACCTGTCCCCGATCTCCCGCTGAAAGGTCCCGGTGGCAAAAAACCCCAAGGTTGAGCACACCTGCACTGGCACAGTTATTGCGTTTGATCCCCTAGTTTCTCGCCTTAACTGTGGCTCCAAAGCATTGCATAGCTCCATCAGGAGATGCCTTGGGAGACGAAAACGACTCAAGAGTCATTCATCTCCATAAAAAAATCGGCGCGGTCTCGAAAAACTCTCTCGACCACCTATTTGGCAAAGCTCCTGTTTATATAGACAGCTGAATAAACATTTCACCTGTCACATTCTAATTATTTTCATAGCAATACTGTTTTTAATTAGGCCTGACTTGATTGTAATTGTTTGAACGGCTGGGCTAATTCCAATTTATTTAGTAATTAATACAGATGTGCAACATGGGCTACTTGTGCTGCACTACTCATCAGTGAAATACCCGTATGTTGCGCAAAAAAACGTGCGTACACGAGCTCAGACCTGACGTGAGATTTCATCCGAGCCCGCGCTCACGTTCAAATTGATAAATGCCAAGCTCAACGTTGAAATGAGCGTACGTCCATTTTACGCACGTTTTCTGTTGTACGCTTGTTTGATAAATGAGGGCCAACATTTCCAAAAAGCATACAATATGCTGTGACAAATGTGTAGATAAAGTGGCCCCTCTCCCAGCTGCATTTCAGAGGCAGGCAGTAGTAATCAGGTCCTCGGAGGAATCCGAAATGATCATAAAATGTAATGTTGCATACAACATTGCAGAGGAGGAAATGCCGTTCACCAAATTTAAGTCAGAGATTATTTTGATGAAGAAAAATGGATTAAACGTCAAACCGACCTACAGCAATGATACGGCATGTGCCCAATTTATTGGTGTAATAGTAGATACATTAAAGAAGAAGACAGCTGCGGACGTTGGTAACGCCCCGTATATGTCTTTCATGATTGACGGCGACACAGACATCTCTACAAAGGAGTGCGTGATTATCTACAGCCGCATTTTGCGGAAAGGACGGCCGGTCAGCATATTAATTGGACACGTCGAGGTGGAGCATGGACATGCACAAGGTACGTTTGAAGGCCCAGCCACATTACAGCATGAGAGATAACGAAATATAAATCTTGAAAATTGTATAGTATTCCTAAATATTATTAACTGTTTAACAATTTTTTATTTAGTCATTTTTAATAATATTTAGGAATACTATACAATTTTCTTAACTGTTTATTTATTAAATTTTTCTGTTTCCCTTTTGCAATCTATAGGCTAGTGACCTGTATGATATTTTTTATTCTTTAGGAATTTATGCTGCCACAAAGCAAGCATTTGCTGCGCTTGGGCATCAGTGTGCAGATTGGCTGGGGAAAACGGTTGCTCTGGGTGCTGATGGTGCTGCAGTTAACATAGGCCACAAGGGGGGCGTTATAGCGCTTGAAGAGATGCAGGAGATTTCGTTGTGCCCTTTCACTGTATGCCTCACAGGTATGCCGAATTATATAGGCTGTTGTGCATATTCTCATATTAATGTAATTTATCTATTTGTAGATTAATTGTGATGTATCTTTACAGATTGGAATTGGCTATGTTGTCAGTCCAGAGGGACAATGCTATGATTGGTCAAGTATATGATCTGCTACATTTGGTGTGGAAGACGTACCATTTTAGTCCAAAATCAATGAGGGAGCTGAAGGCCATTGGAGCAGACCTGGAAGTGAATGTCCTAGTCCCCGGTGGGGTTAAAGCAACACGATGGCTTCCACATGTCTCCAGGGCCCTGAAGACATTCCTCAGGCCCGGACAGAATGGCCATGGCCAGTTCACTGCAGTCTACTGTCATATGGACCATTTGGCAGGGTCCTCTGCCAATGCAGATATTGCAGGACGAGCCAGAAAGGTCAAGAAATCAATGGAAGATGCCACTTTTGTGGCTTTTTGTCACTTTCTGGTTGATGTTTTTGCTGGAATAACCAACTTTAGTCTCCTACTTCAGAGAAATGAGACCGTCCTACCTCAGGCAGTTTGTGCTCTTGAAAATCTGCTGGTGACCACAGACAGAGGTGATGGCTGCAAGACCTAAGCCTGGGGGCAGACTGTCACAGTTCATGGCTGACCTTAGGCTGCAGAGGAGGAGGCAGGGTGAAGTGCCACTCTACAAATTCCAGACAGTTACACTCAACGGGGAAGTCTCTAAGCTGGCAGAGGATGGTGGTGCTATCACTAAACTACACAGAGCAATGGAGGCAACAATCAAATCTATTGTCAAACACTTGAAAGCAAGATTCTGTAGCCTCCTAGGAGAGGATGCTACCCAATCTGCCACAACTAAGGCTGTCAAATGCTTCAACATCTTCTATCATGATAGCTGGCCAGAAGACCAAGGGGAGTTAGTGGACTATGGTGCTGATGATCTAGCATTTCTCTTGGATCACTTCTCCCCTGTCCTCACAATAAATGGTGTTAACACTGAGTTGGCAAAAGAAGAGTTTGTTGGCCTGAAGCTGTTAATTGCCAGGATGTTCAAGGACAAGACCTACCTCAGCCTCTGGGAGCTGATGTTAACCAGAGAGCCATACTGTTCAGACTACAAGAACATACTTCACCTTGTCCACATTCTGCTGGTCCTCCCAGTGTCATCTGCGGTTTGTGAGAGAGGATTCTCTTCACAGAAGATAATTAAATAAGATGCAAGGGCATCACTCCACACAGACACAGTGGAAGACCTCATCAGAATCAGTGTGGAGGGGCCCAGTTTGGAGGATTTTGATGCTAGGGAGAGTGTGGCAAACTGGTTCAGCCAAGGCCAAAAGGCAAGAAGGCCAAATTACAGGTGTTGGCCATCTGAGGGGCATGTGCCAGCAAGAGGAGACCTGCTATAAGACCTTGGAAGACTTTAGCACTTTTTATTTTGAAATCTTTTATTTTACTTGAAATGTTTAAGTTTGACCGTTCATTTAAGCACAAGCACAAGCACTTCAAATGTTTTATTTTGCTTGAAATGTTTAAGTTTGACTGTTCATTCAAGCACTAGCACTTTTATTTGGATATTTTTTATTTTGCTTGATGTTTTAGTTTGTTAATGTTTTAAGTTAATGTTTTAAATGTTCAATTTCAGCACTTTAAACAGTTTATTTTTCTTTATAAATATAATTAGGCTTAAAATTAAGTATTTCTTTACACCTTATTGTTGTTAAAAAATCATTCACATTATATGAAAGTTATGGAAAGCTATAAAAAGATGACCTTTTGGCGTTAAAGGCGACGCAATGAAAAATTTGGGTGCACCTACATTTTCTGCTGGTGCACCTAAAAAAAATAAGTTAGGCGCACCAGTGCAACCAATGCAAAATGTTAGTCTGGAGCCCTGTCTAGGCCTAATGTTTGTACCGTATGGAGACGTATTACAGCGGTTTATTTGTGTTTGACCATCAGGAGATGGTTCGATAGTGAGGAGACGGATTACTCACATTTGTATTATTTATAACCGACTATTTGGGTTGATCGCTGTTACGGAGCGGTGCAGTTCGTCGGAATAGTCTTGTTACTTTATTAATCGGCTGCATATTCTCCCGTTGGCTTGGGCTTTGTTTCCCCTAAGGCGATGCCGCATGTTATATCCAACCCGGTCTCACGAAAATACGTGACACTGTCACGTTATTTAATCTATTGAAATGTGATCAGGGACACGTATTTTCAAAATTTTCGTGTTTTAAAGCACAAATTTCAAACCCATGTATTTCAATTGGGAGTATTTGTCGTGTCACTAGCACGACTTCCAAACTAAGGTTCTGTCCGGGAGCGTTCTCCCTAATGTCCCATAAGGAGCTCCGTACAGAACATTTATTGTTAAAAATTGTCTGTGATAACAGATAACAATATGACAGCTTTTGGCCACCTGTTTCTACTTAAACTTGTCTGTGAACAATATGACAGCTTTAGGCCACCTGTTTCTACTTTCACCTTTGATTCTGAGAATTTGTGACAATTCACGGATATATTAAATGAAGGTGCGCTGCTCAGGCAAACCGCGAAGGAAAAAAGGGTAGCTGCTTCATCTGTTCTTTTTAGAATTGTATGTCTTGATGTTTTGATCTAGCCATAGATCTATTGTCTTGTTTTTGGCTATGTGAATGGAAGTCCGCGTCGATGCCTCGCAAGTCCAGTGTCGCGAGCGGACGTGACATCTAGAAGTCATACCGTATAATAATGGGTTAATATTGATGTGTAGGGGTTGATTATAACTCGTGAATAATATTGTTTATACCACAGTCTGGGGGAATACTCGTATTCTGATTGGCTGCATTCTGATATAGACCTACAGACACCTGCTAAGTAGTTCCAGTCAGTGTTTAGATTCTCTGCCCGAGCCCGAGCCCGACCCGAACCGACCCGCGGGCCGGGTCGGGCCGATATTTCCCACCACTATCCTCGGGCCGGGCCTTTGATCGAGCGTTTTTATTTTTATTTTATCATTGGTTTATTAGCCTAATCTGAGGAGAAATCTATGCCATAAACAGAAATATTATAGGTCTTTAATACACGGGTCTTCTCAATGCCGTGGAACGCTCCGTTCACTTGCATGGGTCCGGTGACTTGTCAACCCCTCTGCTGATCAACACTACGAATGCTGGTAATGAATAAATTGTAAAAAAGACACAGCATGTGAAGTTATTTTTTCGTTTTGGCAGTAGCCGTGTAATAAGCGGGCTAATGTATAGAACGTCGCCGGTCAATATCGAAAATAAGACCCTTCAGGGCGAAGCAAGACATCTTCGCTGCGCGTCGGTGTACTCTTCGCCCTGGTGGGGCTTAATTTCCCGATAATGACCGGCGTTCTATGCATTATCCCTTACATATATATTTAGCAGAGTAGACTAAATGTGAACAAAGTTACATATGTATTAAAAAAAATGTTGGGTTGAAATCGGGCTCGGGCTCATAATTAGCCTACAGTTAATCTGTCGGGGCGGGCCGGGCTCGGACAGAACGTGCACGGGCTCGGGATTGGTTTTCTTTATTAATCGAATGGGAAATGCAATAGGCCTATTTTAGGACCGAATCACCGTTGAACTTGTTTCTAATAACATTTCTAGCGAGAAATATACTTTTTACTTGCATAATCTTTAGTCAGTGATTACGTCTGATCTTTAGTTTTATAGTTATTAGGAAGATTTTATCGGCTCGCTCGCATGTTTCAACGACGTCAGGTTGCTAGGGACGCTGCTTTCACTAAACTAGCAGCTCACGTGTTTCCTGCGTTTGTGTTATTAAACCGTTACTTTATGTAGCCTAACTTTTAATGATATCATCTTGTTAGAAACACGTATATCTGAGAGCCAACCCAGTCGCCAAAAGCATACGTTGACAGTGTACGTTTTCGTGAACACTGGATTACACACACACACACACACACACACACACACACACACACACACACACACACACACACACACACACACACACACACACACACACACACACACACACACACACACACACACACCACACACACAATGCATTTCGCTGCATATATTCCCTCAATTATTATTACTTTCAAAACGTTGGCCAAGGTGGAATATCCTTTTTATTTGGGCTGCTTCTAGGACATTTTGGGTGGATTTTGAACGGTATATGGGCAGGACGTTTTTTGCAGGACCTGGCAACCCTGCGCTGTTGCCCGGGGTGCTGAAATGCGCCGGAACAGATCTGGATCCACTATGGCCAAAAGACTTGTATGCCCCCCCCCCCCCCCTTAAATAAATTCTATGGCAGGATAAAGAATAAATTCATGCATTATCATTCAACTTGAACATGTGTTTTTACAGTATAGCGTGGTGGAGGGCTGACGTATGTTGGCCAACCCGGAAGTGAGCGTCGCCAACGGGTTTTTCCATTGGATTTTGGATTATTGCAGAAAAATTTGCATCTTTGAAGCACCTCCTCAAAAACTGAAAATAAATAAATAAATAAAAATATCTGTGCTCCAAAGAACGAAATGTAAACCAATGCATTCTGAATGGGAGTGTTTCTCCGATTTTTCCATGCTACATAGAACGAAATGTAAACCCATGCAAATAAAGACTTCATGTTCATAATAATTTAAATATCATTAATCTCCTGAGTGTGTAGAGTGGTATTCAATTTTTTTCAACGGGGCTGCATCCAGTCACTTGACCGTCATGGTTGCTATGGTGGTTGCTATCGACCGCCCCCTCTAATCCTTACATGGTTCTAAAAACCACGCGGCAAAGGAGCTGCCGTCCATTGTGTTGTTTTTGTCGTAAACTAGGGTCCGATGGTTAAAAAATAGACAGATATTCCAAGGTATCCTTAAAAGGCAGCTTGGATGTTTTTATTTTGTGCAGTTTAGACTTCTTCTATAACCTATTTTTGAAAGCAAAACACCAAGCTCATTGATTTAAAGGCCCACTATGCAACTTCGGGAATTTCTTCGCTGTTTTCTTGGTTTTGGCACGCACATTTCTCTACACAGCGCCCCCTACAGCTTCGGAGTAGATATTTTATAACACTGTCGTAACAACTCGTTGACGACCCTTCCCCATGCACTTCTACGCGAGCCATGTGCATTTGTTTTCAATGAAGCCGGCGAATGCGTGGAGCCATGTCCGAAGTAAATGTTCATGAAGTGTAGGCAAGGTTATACATTTTTAAAATGGTGTATTTATATTGCAATAAACATAAAGCCATCTTTTTATATAGTTGACGGGGAGAATTTATATCCTAGATTATAATTATTTTATCTTAGGTTGAACAGAACAATCAGTGTGAGAGTGTTGGCCAACATAATAATCTAAATAAACAAGAACCTGGATTCGGGGATTCAGTCTGTATCAGGGGGACGAGACGGACGTACAGCAAAACACCAATGGAAACAAAGGTGTTCATATGGTTGCAACTAGGGCTGTCAAAATTGCTCAAAAATGACATTCGAATGTTCGTTTGGAAAAAAATCACGAATTCGAACTATTCGAATATCTGGTTGCCTATTTTACGCAGTTGCCGTCAATATGTCAATAATGCGACAAAACCATGGTTCAAATTAGTGGGATATATATATATATATATATATATACACGTCTCGTTGAGAGTGCTGGTGGGCGGCGGCTTCCTGCTGGGCATTTCCTTACTTTAAAACGAGGGACATCGCGAACAGACAGAGGCTCACTCACAAAGCAGATAGGCGCTTGTGTAACCGAGTGTTGGCACTTAGATATTTATATGACAAGAATGACACAAGCGTGGAAGGGAAAATAGTCTTGTTTACTTAGTACATATCAGAAGTCACCCAGTCACAGCGTGAGAGCTGGAATACCTATATCCAAGTACGGAAACCCCGAGGGGATAAAATACATTCGCTCTTCACAATACTAGTCTGTTACACTTGTACCGCGGGAGTGTTTTCGAATTCGAATATTATGAGGGACATCGCGAACAGACAGAGGCTCATTCACAAAGCAGATAGAGGCGCTTGTACCGCGGGAGTGTTTTTTCACATTCGAATATTAATTTTCACGTTCGAATTCGCGTTTTTGGATACATTTCGAACGAATATTCGTTGACAGCCCTAGTTGCAACCAAGCAAGCTAGAAACATACAGGGCTCACAACAAAACGGTCGAGAAAACAATTTTTAAAGGGCTCACAACAAAATGGTTTGATCAAACCAGTGTTAATTTTGTCAGCTATTTTAGATTTAGTCTTAGTCTTAGTCTTTTGACGAAAATGCTTAGTATATTTAGTCACATTTTAGTCATTGTTTTCCTTTGTAGTTTTAGTCTAGTTTTAGTCGACGAAAAGTCCTTACATTTTAGTCAACTTTTAGTCATTACTTTTAGTCAAAATGTTTTCTCTTTTTAAACTAGTTCAATTAGGCTAACCCTATATAGGCTATATGGCTATATGCTAAGTTGTTCCACTCAAATAGAGTACTAAAGTGAAAACGTTACGTTGTCCTGGCAACCGGATTTTCAGTTCTAAACAACCGAACGAGAGATGGCGTTCTCCATTGCTTCCATGTGTTGTTTCTTTCAAAATTAAAATAAATCAATTTCAAGAGGTGAAAATCACTACCAATCAAAAAATGTCGAGGCGTTCATGTATTCCCCTGGGGTATTAAAAGGAAAAGTTTGCAAACGTTAGTTTCGTTTTTTTTTTTTTTTAATATGAAGACAATCTATTCTCAATATTACTTACATCATTGGTAAAGCAAACTCACAAATCAATTCGCAAAAAGATTGTTCCTTTTCTATAAAAGGTTTGTGTGGCATAGGATTTCCCCTTTTTAATTTGGTTTGTGTAGAACCGAAAATCTGTTGCTCTCGAAACGTGACGTCACACTTTAGTACTCTTGTCTGTTCAGCCTTCAAAACGATAGCTGGTAAATTGTGAAAAATGCATTAAACTGTAATCAGAAAACGCGGTTATATGCTATAAACCCCATAGTATCTTGGGTATAAAGGCTGGGACGAATGTCAAAGTCCACCTTATGTTGAAGTATAGACCGTGGCGATTCCCATTGAAACGAATGGCGCAGTGATTTTCTTCAAAACGAGAGCCGGTAAATTGTGAAAAATGAATTAAACTGTAATCAGACAACGGTTATATGCTATAGACCCTAGTATCTGTGGAATAAAAGCTGGGAAGAATTTCGAATCATGTACAATGCATAACGTTAGCTCATAGCTGAGTGGACCATACCTCCCGTTGCCAAGTCGTAGCTAAGGTCCGTCCTATTTACTGGAGGAGTGAACAGTTGCATAAGAACCTTACGGGAGTGTACTGATTGGAAAATATCATGCATTTTGAATGTCCAAATAGCACACCAATAACGTTTTCGTCCTGTCTCGTCTCGTCAACAAAAAAACAAAATGACATTTCGTCATCGTTTTTATTATCACAGATCTATTTTTAGCTCGTCAACGTCTCGTCTTAGTCACGGAAAAAAGGTAGTTGACGAACATTTTTTGTCATATTTTTCGTTAACGAAATTAACACTGGATCAAACACATGTGTACAGAGACTATCAACATCAAGAATACCACGAGGACAAAGTTCACCCATGGGTACTTTCAATTTCAAAAGCAACACGGCCAAGTCGGAGTCTGATTTGCAGTCTTTTTCTTTCAGTTCACGCTATTCCTGAAAAGCTTGCCCAACGTTTACTCGTGTCTGGCCTCTCTGTCGGTCAGTCTCCCTTTTCTCTTCTTCTGTTCCTCCGACATTGGGTTTCTCTGTCTCTTTTTAGTCGGCTGATCTATGATGAATGTAACAATCCCTTAGTTACTTGTGTTTATATCGAGCCGGTTCCGTGTTTGGGGGTCTGTGCCGTAAAGCAATTCGTTACTTCGCGAGACCCGAGACTCCCGCGAGAGTGGGCGGCGGGTCGCCGGCAGAAACATATTCCTTTTCTCCGCCAAGATGCGCAAGGGGGAGTTGAAACAACGAACAATCGAACAAAAATGTATAATGGAACCATCACAATGACTCCTAGCCTGTTATATTAAGGTAAATCAAGCCAAAAAAGTTGTATAGTTCCCCTTTCACTCGTGTCTGATCTCTTTTCTGGTCCATTCTTCTTTTGTTCCACCGACAGTCGCCTCTTGGGTTCCTTATCAGTCGATTGATCCATGATGAATGCAACTGCAATAAACAGGAATATCTGTCTATTTTTTAACCATCGGACCCTAGTTTACGACAAAAACAACACAATGGACGGCAGCTCCTTTGCCGCGTGGTTTTTAGAACCATGTAAGGATTAGAGGGGGCGGTCGATAGCAACCACCATAGCAACCATGACGGTCAAGTGACTGGATGCAGCCCCGTTGAAAAAAATAAAATACCACTCTACACACTCAGGAGATTAATGATATTTAAATTATTATGAACATGAAGTCTTTATTTGCATGGGTTTACATTTCGTTCTGTGTAGCATGGAAAAATCGGAGAAACACTCCCATTCAGAATGCATTGGTTTACATTTCGTTCTTTGGAGCACAGATATTTTTATTTATTTATTTATTTTCAGTTTTTGAGGAGGTGCTTCAAAGATGCAAATTTTTCTGCAATAATCCAAAATCCAATGGAAAAACCCGTTGGCGACGCTCACTTCCGGGTTGGCCAACATACGTCAGCCCTCCACCACGCTATACTGTAAAAACACATGTTCAAGTTGAATGATAATGCATGAATTTATTCTTTATTCTGCCATATAATTTATTTAAGGGGCAGGGGGGGGGGCATACAAGTCTTTTGGCCATAGTGGATCCAGATCTGTTCCGGTGCATTTCAGCACCCCGGGCAACAGCGCAGGGTTGCCAGGTCCTGCAAAAAACGTCCTGCCCACATACCGTTCAAAATCCACCCAAAATGTCCTAGAAGCAGCCCAAATAAAAAGGATATTCCACCTTGGCCAACGTTTTGAAAGTAATAATAATTGAGGGAATATCTGCAGCGAAATGCATTGTGTGTGTGTGTGTGTGTGTGTGTGTGTGTGTGTGTGTGTGTGTGTGTGTGTGTGTGTGTGTGTGTGTGTGTGTGTGTGTGTGTGTGTGTGTAATCCAGTGTTCACGAAAACGTACACTGTCAACGTATGCTTTTGGCGACTGGGTTGGCTCTCAGATATACGTGTTTCTAACAAGATGATATCATTAAAAGTTAGGCTACATAAAGTAACGGTTTAATAACACAAACGCAGGAAACACGTGAGCTGCTAGTTTAGCGAAAGCAGCGTCCCTAGCAACCTGACGTCGTTGAAACATGCGAGCGAGCCGATAAAATCTTCCTAATAACTATAAAACTAAAGATCAGACGTAATCACTGACTAAAGATTATGCAAGTAAAAAGTATATTTCTCGCTAGAAATGTTATTAGAAACAAGTTCAACGGTGATTCGGTCCTAAAATAGGCCTATTGCATTTCCCATTCGATTAATAAAGAAAACCAATCCCGAGCCCGTGCACGTTCTGTCCGAGCCTGGCCCGCCCCGACAGATTAACGTTCTATACATTAGCCCGCTTATTACACGGCTACTGCCAAAACGAAAAAATAACTTCACATGCTGTGTCTTTTTTACAATTTATTCGTTACCAGCATTCGTAGTGTTGATCAGCAGAGGGGTTGACAAGTCACCGGACCCATGCAAGTGAACGGAGCGTTCCACGGCATTGAGAAGACCCGTGTATTAAAGACCTATAATATTTCTGTTTATGGCATAGATTTCTCCTCAGATTAGGCTAATAAACCAATGATAAAATAAAAATAAAAACGCTCGATCAAAGGCCCGGCCCGAGGATAGTGGTGGGAAATATCGGCCCGACCCGGCCCGCGGGTCGGTTCGGGTCGGGCTCGGGCTCGGGCAGAGAATCTAAACACTGACTGGAACTACTTAGCAGGTGTCTGTAGGCCTATATCAGGAGATAATACACACCCTGCAGCCAATCAGAATACGAGTATTCCCCCAGACTGTGGTATAAACAATATTATTCACGAGTTATAATCAACCCCTACACATCAATATTAATGATAACCCATTATTATACGGTATGACTTCTAGATGTCACGTCCGCTCGCGACACTGGACTTGCGAGGCATCGACGCGGACTTCCATTCACATAGCCAAAAACAAGACAATAGATCTATGGCTAGATCAAAACATCAAGACATACAATTCTAAAAATAACAGATGAAGCAGCTACCCTTTTTTCCTTCGCGGTTTGCCTGAGCAGCGCACCTTCATTTAATATATCCGTGAATTGTCACAAATTCTCAGAATCAAAGGTGAAAGTAGAAACGGGTGGCCTAAAGCTGTCATATTGTTAGTTATCACAGACAATTTTTAACAATAAATGTTCTGTACGGAGCTCCTTAAGGGACATTAGGGAGAACGCTCCCGGACAGAACCTTAGTTTGGAAGTCGTGCTAGTGACACGACAAATACTCACGACAAATACACCCAATTGAAATACATGGGTTTGAAATTTGTGCTTTCAAACACGAAAATTTTGAAAATACGTGTCCCTGATCACGTTTCAATAGATTAAATAACGTGACAGTGTCACGTATTTTCGTGAGACCGGGTTGTTATATCGGCGGTAGGGGTACGAATGGGATCGGTTCCCCCCAGCACGGAAGCTGTAACACCAATGTGCCTCTTTTTCTAAAATAATCTCCTTTCCGTAAGTGAGGCGGCCACTCGCGCGGTTTTGACCCAGCTGCTTTGCATGAGTCACTGACCCACCGTGGACATAAACACTCCCCGGTTTCTTTTATTTCCTACAGGGATCCAATATGGTGCGTTTTTCCGAGTATAAACTAGGACAATTTGCAAAGTACTTTGTTTTGTTTCATAGGAACTGGGTGGAGCACCGTGGTTTCTGTGTTTAAAGGGACGGCGCGTTTTGAGGACGTGTGATCTCTTTGTTTAGAACACCAGTGCCATTTTGTGGCTTGGGTGCCTCTGGCGCTGTTCAGTAGGTCGATAGACGCCATCTTGTTTTTTGTAGGAACCACATGGTCTCTTGCCTGAAACAAGTACCCAGTTCAGGTGTTACACCCCCCCCCCCCCCCCCCCCTCTCCCCCTCCCCCTCCCTCTCCCTCTCCCTCTCCCTCTCTCTCTCTCTCTCTCTCTCTCTCTCTCTCTCTCTCTCTCTCTCTCTCTCTCTCTCTCTCTCTCACCCTCCTCAATATTGGAAAGTGATTAATGCGTTTTGATGGATGTGCCATTTTGTGGCTTGGGCGCCTCTGGCGCTGTTCTGTAGGTCGATAGACGCCATCTTGTTTTTTGTAAGGGCCACATGGTCTCTTGCCTGAAATAATTGCAACAGGATACCCAGTTCGGGTGTTGACCTCTCTCTCTCTGTAAATATGTATACTCTCTCTCTCTATACAGATATATATATGTTCTCTCTCTCTCTTTCTCTATAGATATATATATTCTCTCTCTAGATATATACTCTCTCTCTCTCTCTCTCTCTCTCTCTCTCTCTCTCTATAGATATATATACTCTCTCTCTCTCTCTCTCTCTCTCTCTCTCTCTCTCTCTCTCTCTCTCTCTCTCTATATATATATAGTTATATGTATTCTCTCTCGCAAGCCACTGTTTTTTTTTCTTTCAGACAGCACTGCCTCCAGTGTGTATTGTTATGGACATCTTCAATGTTTAAAAAGTTTGACCCATGGTTAAATTAAAACCTTTTCCACCACCAAAATGACTGTTTTTGGGGTTCACCTAGTATTAACAAATACACTGAAGCTAATAGTGACTTTCATGCAAGATCAGGTTACAGTTCATGACCAATTTATGCAAAGAATAACAAAGAAGTCTGTCAATTCTCACTGTTAAGCCCTCACAAAATGTTTCAGAAGAGACAAACGTACACCTTATGAAAATAATTTAATTTCTTTAAACAATGTTATTGCTTTATATGAACAGACCGTGACAAACTAACAGCCACTGCACAATGAACTTTGAAATGCAGGTTAAAACAGTTGCATGTCTGATAAATGGTCTTAACACCTCAAGTTCTTAATGAGTTCTTAATTCCATAACTCATGGCTTCCTCAAACATCTCATATGAGGGTAATGTCGGGAGTTTCAATGTGTTTGAACAGACATTAGACATTTTGCTGCTGGGATTTCTTTTAGGCTTGTTGCAAACATCAGAACGTCCTGCAGGGACAGCCCAGACGCTTCCTCTGTGGGAGTGGGGAGTAATGAAACACATTAAGATTTATCATCCATTTGTGGACTTCACTTTAAACAGCCACTTTAAATAACATACAGAAAATATCATTTATAGCGATTAAGTAGTCCAGCCAGTAGCCAAGCGCTCTCTCCTCCTCCTGGCGGTTTGAGCTACCAGTTGGGCTCATTTGTGGATGGAACAGCGCCTCTAGAGTCTCTGCTTTCAGGTCTTCCGCGCTGTAAACCAAGTAAGCAGTGGCGGCTGGTGGAATTTCTATGAGGGGGGGCTGAACATTTGCATTCCAAACCCCTGTAGGGGGGTCTGGGGGATTTTTTTTGTGATATTCACAAACAAACAAAGCATTTTGGTGCATTCTGACAAAATAGTAAAGGCAAAAAAGAACATTTACTTACAAAGACGAATGGGGCCAGGGAACTAAGTTTTAAGTTAATTTATTTGCCTTGTAGAAATCAGCAACATTAAGAGTGCAGATACATCAACAATAACTGTGAAATAGACACAAGGTAACATTCTCTCTCTCTCTCTGTGTGAGTAAGAGAGAGAGATAGAGATAATTGGTGAGTGTGTTACGGCCAAGCCATTGTGTTGGTAAACGTCACTCATAAATATATCTACAGTCTGCATTAGTATGCATTTAGACAAATACAATGAAATATGAATTCCACAAAATTCATGTAAATGTGCAAACTTTTGTGCGTGGTTGAAGACACACTTAAGGCATGATACCAACATAGGTTTGCAGAGGACTACATACAGTACAATATGCACACTGAAGGCCTGATGCCACCATAGGTTTGCAGAGGACTATATACAGTATGTACACTGAATAGGTTTGCAAAGTGTTGGGAAAAATAACCTGATGAGCACATCATATGGCAGGCACATTAATATATAGTCAACTCTTGCTCTAAACCCAACGAACACATAACACAAACATGATAATATATAGTCAGGTCAAGGCCGGAGCTGAAGGCCCCATCTCCCAGGCAGGCAGATGGTGGACACTCAGACAATGCACCAGTATCATCTCCAGAACGGGAGAGCCACATTAATTTATCCCACAGGAGACACCTCGAAGCTCTCCCTCACTAGAAGGAACACATGCAGATACTAGGGGCCTGAGAGCCACATTTAATTTATCACACAGGAGACATTTTGAGAGCTCTGCCCCGTTAGGAGGAACCAAGAGATACACCTGCCCATACCAGGGCCTCAGAGCCACATTAAATTACCACACACGAGACACTTCGGGGGGGCACTCCCCCGTTTTAATTTATCACACCAGAGACACGAGGAACTCTCCCCGTTACGAAGCTCTCTCAGGGCCTGGGAGCCAAAACACACCGAACCGCACACACCTCAAACGCACACACCTCATCGAGAGGAGGATACAGCATAAGACTGTATCACACAGGGACTCTTCATCTTCTTCTGCAGCAGACCTTCCACGGAGGCGAAGCTCTGGACGAACCATCAGCGCTGATTAGGGACTTAGACATATTCGATTTCTCACGCTTTATGACTCTGTATAACCGTTGCCACTTTACTTAATAAATCCAAGGTCCTCGTGCCGATAGACTTTATTACCTCTCCGTCTCATTTTATCTGATCCAGTAGCTAGACAGACCGTTTTTCCCAACAATTTGGTGACCTCCGACGTGAATTTTTTCTGAATTGAACACGCAACTGGGAAACGAGAGACGGAGAGCGGCACGACCTCGGGACCCCGGAGCACCGGACCGGTTCCTGCAGTCTCACCTCGGGCCCAACAAAAGGTAGGCAGAACCTGTTGATAAAATCCAAACTCTGCATAGTTATATAGGAACCACATTAGGAGGTGAGATTGTGAGAGCGGTTCGCTACGGGATATCTCGTGGGGACGAATAGGACTGCATCCCAGTATTTCCCCATAAACCCGATTGACCCTGAACGCGTGACACATCGAATATCGGCTCGTTGCATGGTGAAAGAATACCCTCGAGACCATAGGGCCTATAATAATCGGTCATAGTGATACAAGACTACCGATGGCCAAGTGATAAATGCCCGGGCCAAGAGTGGACCCGGAGGGATGCCTGGACCGCGGGTGGAATCCAGAGGGAATGAGAAGAGAAACACTAGGGCCTATAATAATCGGTCATAGTGATACAAGACTACCGATGGCCTAGTGATAAATGCCCGGGCCAAGAGTGGACTCGGAGGGATGCCTGGACCGCGGGTGGAATCCAGAGGGAATGAGGAGAGAAACACTAGGGCCTATAATAATCGGTCATAGTGATACAAGACTACCGATGGCCTAGTGATAAATGCCCGGGCCAAGAGTGGACTCGGAGGGATGCCTGGACCGCGGGTGGAATCCAGAGGGAATGAGGAGAGAAACACTAGGGCCTATAATAATCGGTCATAGTGATACAAGACTACCGATGGCCTAGTGATAAATGCCCGGGCCAAGAGTGGACTCGGAGGGATGCCTGGACCGCGGGTGGAATCCAGAGGGAATGAGAAGAGAAACACTAGGGCCTATAATAATCGGTCATAGTGATACAAGACTACCGATGGCCTAGTGATAAATGCCCGGGCCAAGAGTGGACTCGGAGGGATGCCTGGACCGCGGGTGGAATCCAGAGGGAATGAGAAGAAAAACTATGGCCAAATAATAAATGTGTATTAAATAATTCTATGTGGTAAGCTATATATTCATTGCATATGCGGGGACTGACGGGCAGACACCTGAACTGACGCAGACTAGGGATAGCAGAGACCTCTCACCCCCACCTTCACGACCAGAGAGCAAGTGCGTGTGTATGGAGTCGAGAACGAGAGTCAGCGTGGGTGGAAGAATAGGAGAGCATGGGTGAGAGAGAGACAGAGAGACAGTGTGTGTGTGCGCGAGTGAGAGAGAGGTTGAGACGGAGAGACTGTGTGTGTGTTTGTGTGAGAGGGAGCGAGAGAGATAGCAAGGAGAGCGAAAGTCGGAGGACGATCGAGAGGGACCATTTTCCCTCTAGACAGTTGGAGGTAGCGATAGAGTGCGTGTTTTTCTAACAATGAACGGTTGTTTCAGGACCACGAGAAGGGACTCTGTTGAGTTTTCAGGCCCGGAGTGTAATCCCCTTTCCCATATGTGTAGTCCTCCCATTTGAGGTCCCCGTCCACCATATTTGAAGTCCTCTACTCCACCTCATGTTGTAGTTCCCCTCCCTAGAATTGTATGGAAGTTAGAACCTGTGAGGATGTTTTGGTTCGGCCTGACGAGGCCTGTACCAATTTCGGTGGTCAGCTTCTAGTTTTGTGTATATAGAAATTTGGAAAGGGGGAGCAGTATTAAGTTATATATAATAAAGTGAAAAGTTATTTGTGAATGAAGGGACAGAAGGATCTTTTTGTGTGTGAGAGATAGTTATTAGGCCTTGTTCCATGATGGAGAGTTGAGGATGTTGCATTCCAGGCTTATCTGTTAACGGTCCTAGCTGCTGCTTGACCCTAAGGGGAGCGAGGAAGGGTGAGAGAGAGAGAACACATTTCCCCCCCCATTTGTCGAGCTACACCATTCAGGCAGTACAGAGAGACACACTAACACACAGTACAGCGAAAGGAAATAGAGTGCGTTCAACTGAAAGCGTGTGGTGGCCATACGCCATAAAATACCACATATCCAAGGAATGCAGGTAGAGCTCTGTTGAGTTTTCAGGCTTTGATAAATTTGTAGTTCCCTGTCTGCCATGTTTGAAGTTCCTTGTAGTCTCTGTCCATAGGTTTCACCTGAACAACCCCTCTGCTGGCCGAGAAAAGGAACTACCCATGGTTTCTCTCACACCCAGCCCCCAGAGCACACTCGCTTTCAAGGCGTTATGGCCGCACCCAACGTGGGAGGGAGACACGCAGAGAGAGAGAGAAGCCACATTCCACCCTTATCTGTTGTCTTGCACCAAACAGCACCCCGTACTGAGGAGGGAGAGAGAGCGTGTTCTCCCGAAGGAGGGAGAGAGTCACAGGGAGACACGCAGCGGATATTCACATTATGGCTAATTAGTTTTTCTTTAAGTTTAGTTTTAGTTTTGTTTTTTATTAAGGATGATGAACATCCTGACACAGTTACCATTCAGGATGAAGAACTTCAAAGTTCATGAGGAGGTTATAAGGACAATAACGTTGATACTTTAATAGGACAACAGTGATGATAATCTAATGCAATTGGACTAAAGAAGGTGTTGCTATTAACTAAGTGATTCATATTATTTTCACACAGGAAAGAATAATTGAATAAATATGGATATGATAAAGAAGGAGTATAATAATAAAATAAAATAAAGTAATCTTGATAAACTGTACAAGTAGGACTACACCTATTAAAATATGGGGTGTATCTCTTTGGTCAAGGATGACAGGTGGATTGAAGCCACATCTGCTGGGAAGGGGTCCTACATGCTATGTTGTCAATTTGGATTCGGAAGTAGTGGGTTTACCTTTCAAATGCCACTACTGCTGCTGCAACACTTTAATAATTGTAACTCTGATAAATGACTTTTTGTTTTATAGTTTCCCTGAGGTGTATTCATTACGCACACACACTTGGCTGCATAGGGCAGATGGGGCTGAAGACTCTGTCTCCATCCCTCCACTTTGCGATCTATACCACCATATAGGTGGGGATTGATTGTATCCCAAGTATGGCATCCTGCAGCGAGCCAGTATGGAAGGCTGGTTAGCCAACGACGGGTAAGATCCCACCTTGACACCCGGGACGACCTAAGGCAGGCACAGTCACGATTACTTGGCAGAGTCGCTGTGGGCACTGGCTCACTTGATCATGAAGTGACGAGCTGCAACAATCATGTGAAGTCCCGTCTGGGGTGTAGGGTGGAGGAGGAACAGGAGTCAGATATGTCAGCTCTGGCAGCAGAGGTGGTCTTGGAACGGGGCATGTCGCGTTTTATTTTATTTTACCTTTGTGGTATAGAAGGCCACTAACGCATGTACGTTTTTCGGTTTAGTGCATGACTTTGGAACAGCGTGGTCTCCGGCGGCTGATGGTAAACCCACCCATATTGGGCTTTGGTTTTGGACATACTGGTTTCGATTTCCCTTCCCAAAAGATTGGTTTTAGTTTGCTGATGGTTAAGGTTAGACGTTTCGACGTTGGTTGCACCAACGGCGTTCTTAGATTTGCTTATCATTTAATGTGCATGGTTTTGACCATTGCCCAAGGGGGGAGGTATTGAGGAGAATTTAAAAAAAAATATATATATATAAAAAAATAATATAATAATAATAATAATAATAATAATAATAATAATAATAATAATTAGAAAACAAGGTTTTTCTTCACCATACTTGCAAACAATGATTGACATCCAGCTAAATGAGTGTGAAATATTTGAAAAAACAGTGTTCAACAGATGGGTAGAAGCAGTCCCATCAGAAGACCAAAATGAGGTTACGGTAATCAAGGTTCTGACTAGAGAAGTCATGCCAAGGTTTGGAATTCCGTCACAAATTAGCTCAGGCAATAGGGCAGCGTTTATTCAGAAAACACTCAAACAAGTGATTTAACATCTGCATGTCAAACAAAGATTAGGCTGTGTCTACATTCCTCAAACCACAAGGTATGGTGGAGAGAGGAATGGGACGCTTGAGACGAAGATTAACAAAGTTAAATTAGAGTACTAAATTAAAGGACTAATGCACTACGGTTGACACTAATGACTTATCGCATGAAAACTAACAGAACGACGCATCTAACCCCGCATGAAATGCTTAAGGGTCGACCCATGCCTTCACCTAACATTCAAGGGTCCCAAAAGGGACTTCCATTAGAGTAATTAGAAATAGAATTAAGGAAAATATGTTTGAACATCTAACTGTTGTACATAAGTTTGTAATTCCAGCAAGAGAAACACAAAGTTCCAGGGCCAGAGGAGGAGCCAGATGCAGACACGCCCGGAGCTGACCAACCACCCAAGGATGATGCAATCAGATTTCGCACCGGATGGGTCGGTGGCCAGGGTGCTGGCAGGGTTACAGTCCCTCAGATTAGATTTGGCAGAGAGCTCCGGCATTAATGACCCCTTCACAGGATGGATGGAGAGCCAAATGAGCGATGGGCGCTACAGGTGCAGCAGGTGCCATCCAAGCTTACCTGGGGATCGAGTATGCACCGGAGAGTTTGGACGAGGGACCACCAGAGGGGCCCGACCTGATCCGGCTGGAGAACATGGTGGGCTGCCCCATTCCCGTCCCCGCCAACGGCACCACCCCCCTCCCACCTGATGCACCCACGTCGCCCGGACCAGGGATCTGCGTTCTGGTACCAGGGGCTGCGGCCCGTTCCCTTAAGGCTTGAGGGCGCCCCTGGCTGTATTCGCTTCTGTACGCTTCACTGTTTTTAGCCGCTCCCATATCTATGCCCGCGTCTACGCAACCGACGCCGGGAACTCAAATGTTGTTGTTTATATCGCTGTCCCACTAGATGGAGCTCGGGGATACACACGGGCGAGATTCCAGGGGCCTTGATTGCCCGTTTATCAGATGAGGTCCTGAGCGCAGTTGAATAAAAGGGTCTAATGCTCAGGTGGCGCCTTGCGACCACCTGCCCGTGATGACGCTCAGGACTATTCCGTGGTTTCAGTTGTTCCCGTGCGCCGGGCCTACCCTGAATACCCCATGCGTGTGATTGCTTATTGTTACACGACCAGTTAACTCCTCCTCACATCCTTAGTGTGTGGTCATCTAGGGATGGGTTGAGGGGGATTGCCATCCGTTGTGTACCTCATATCTTTCTGATATTATTATTATTATTTAGGGACACGTTTCAGGGTTGCATTTCTTTCCTGTGATTGTTATTGTGTAGTGTTTGTGTGATTGTTGCATTTTTGTTTATATCGTTATTGTTTACTGGTAGTTTTATTGTTGCATTTTGTTGTTGTTGTTATGGTTTGGTGTTGGTTTTGTTGTGTATCATCTGCTGCCAGTATTGTTGGTATTGTCTGCTCGCGATGTAAGGCCGGGGTGGATGCCACCCCCTAGGTGGGGTGTGTATGGCATACCCATGTCTGAAGCATGGGTAGCGTTTCTCCCACGTGGTTCCCCATACGCCCGGTCCAGCGAGTTGTTTTAGTCCCATGCTCATGGTTGTTTGTTTTTATGGTCATTTTGCCTTCTTTCTGTTATTTCTAATGGTGTTATAATGGTAGTCCCGCGCTGGAGTCCTATCCCTCGTACCCCTAATGAGTGAAAGTCGTCTTGCGACGACTTGAGGGGGATATGTTGGGAAAAATAACCTGATGAGCACATCATATGGCAGGCACATTAATATATAGTCAACTCTTGCTCTAAACCCAACGAACACATAACACAAACATGATAATATATAGTCAGGTCAAGGCCGGAGCTGAAGGCCCCATCTCCCAGGCAGGCAGATGGTGGACACTCAGACAATGCACCAGTATCATCTCCAGAACGGGAGAGCCACATTAATTTATCCCACAGGAGACACCTCGAAGCTCTCCCTCACTAGAAGGAACACATGCAGATACTAGGGGCCTGAGAGCCACATTTAATTTATCACACAGGAGACATTTTGAGAGCTCTGCCCCGTTAGGAGGAACCAAGAGATACACCTGCCCATACCAGGGCCTCAGAGCCACATTAAATTACCACACACGAGACACTTCGGGGGGGGCACTCCCCCGTTTTAATTTATCACACCAGAGACACGAGGAACTCTCCCCGTTACGAAGCTCTCTCAGGGCCTGGGAGCCAAAACACACCGAACCGCACACACCTCAAACGCACACACCTCATCGAGAGGAGGATACAGCATAAGACTGTATCACACAGGGACTCTTCATCTTCTTCTGCAGCAGACCTTCCACGGAGGCGAAGCTCTGGACGAACCATCAGCGCTGATTAGGGACTTAGACATATTCGATTTCTCACGCTTTATGACTCTGTATAACCGTTGCCACTTTACTTAATGAATCCAAGGTCCTCGTGCCGATAGACTTTATTACCTCTCCGTCTCATTTTATCTGATCCAGTAGCTAGACAGACCGTTTTTCCCAACAAAAGGACTATATACAATCTGAACACTGAAGGCCTAATGCCACCATAGGTTTGCAGAGAACTATATACAGTATGTAGTGTACACTGAATAGGTTTACAGAGGACTATATACAATATGCACACTGAAGGCCTGATGCCACCATGTTCACAGAGAACTATACACAGTATGTACACTGAATAGGGTTGCAGAGGATTATATACAATATGCACAATGAAGGCCTGGTCCCACCATAGGTTTGCAGAGAACTATATACAATACAATTTTAAGGGGTGGGGGGAGGTTGTGAGGGTCTGCAACCAATGTCCACCTCAAGGGAAATACATATAGGCTAGTGGAATAAATAGAAGTTGCTTACCTCTAGCATGGCTAGCTTCACACAGTAGTTCATATGCATTCTTGCTCGCTCTTGTTTTTTTTATCCGTTCTGACTGATGTTTCAGGTCTGTCAACCCTGTCTGTGTCCACGAACTATCACACACACGTGTTTTAAAAAGTATACAAGGAAAGCAAAAAATTGCATTGGCATACCCACAGCTAGTTAGTCAAGCCTGAACCAAACTCTAGAAAAACTTCTCTTGTAGGCTCTATCCTTTTCTCTTGCTTGTTGGGTTATGTTCACTTCTGGCTTTTCTGCTCCGAGTTCTTTTACTTGCAATTTTTCTGCAAATGTCCTTCTTTCGAAGGGATTCATAAGCAAAGACTCAACTAAATTTGGGGCTAGCTGAACTCACAGGGAAACAGTGGTAGCAGTACTCAAAGTCGCCATCTTGCTGATCTCGGAGGTAATGGCAAATGCGCGGTTACGCGCAGTGGACGGTGCACTGCGCTTGGGGCTATATTTTGAGCGCCCACAAGCCATACAATTCGACGACACTGATTGGCGAAATTATGTACTTTTCTGCCTAGCAACGGGGGAACCATTGGCTAATAATTCAGGCATGTGGGGCTGAGTGATCTACTTCAGCAAAATGAACGTTGAACATGTAAGTGAATGAAGATTTAATTATGGGGGATTCTAAAGATATTCTGAAGTAAATGCATTATTCGAATGCAATTAAAATAGATAAATTCTCAAAATGAGAACGATTATTAAAAAAATATACATAAATATATTAAAAAAAGAAATAGATGGCCGGTCGGCGGGAGGGCGGCGCCCCAGAGCCCTCTATAGGCGAGCCGCCACTGCAAGTAAGGCAGGAACAGGAAGGGATGTTGTTCCAGAGCATTGAAAAGGTTCAGGGTAGCCAAGCCGTCCTTGAACCTATATCCAGGCTGGGGGTGAGGGGAAGAGGCAGATCATAATAAGTTCTTAATGCTATTGCCAGTCACACTGCCAGTAGGACTCTAACCATTTCTGACATTCATTTGAGTTTCATTCACATTCTCTTTGGAATTCCTACAGAGTAGTCAGAGTGACCTACCTCTGTAAGGCAACATTGTTGCGGTAGGTGAAATACCACTCGATGTAATCATTAACAACGTGTTCCTTATCCCCAGTGTCCTCAGGCATCGATAGCATCCTGCTGTCTGAAGCATGCTAGAGTGCTTATCTGCAAGTTCCAAGACTTCTTCCAAAGTTGTTGCATTCTTAATCTAGAGTAAAATAAGAGCAATGAACAGACAATTGCACAAATGTAATTTGTGTTGATATTGTAAATAATTATACTTGAGAATTCACCAAAACAAATCGGTAACCCTTCCTTTTACAGTCCCCTAATTACTAGGTATTTACCCGGTACATGCATGGTAAATCATAGTGTATTACTGGGTAATTACCACTGGTAATAAGAAGGTAAATACAGAGGTAGTTACCCGGTAAATACATGGTAAATCATAGTGTATTACTGGGTAATTACCACTGGTAATGAGAAGGTAAATACAGAGGAATTATCCAGTAAATTATAGTGTATTACTGTGTAATTACCACTGGTAATAAGAAGGTAAATACAGAGGAATTACAGCTGAAGTACTAAGTAAAACCTCCACTATTACCCATCAACTCAACTAAGTAGCGTGTAGTTGTAACTGTTTTAGGTTGGTAATAACTCTGATATTGTGTACTTCTTAATTCTTAGAAACACCTATTAGCCAAGGTTTATGTTGGTAACAGCCCAAGTTTAATGATGTACTATCTAGAAATTAGCATAGTACTTTCCAATAAAATACTTTTTCTTAGTTATTATTCATAGCTACACCCATTTAGAAAGGGTTTATTCGATTTACCACTATGGAATTACTTACCTGGTAACAACCTCTGCAGGAACAGTTTTCCTCTAGTGTTATGGTACATCTTCTTAAATACTGGGTACAAAGCCGTTTGTTTACATGGTATTACCAGGTTCTTACCATATAATTTATAATAGATACATTCCATTGTCCATGCAGTCAACACAAACTTGTACCATGTACGTTCTGCGACGTACCCAGGACTAGGTGGAGAGATTATATCTCAACACTGGCCTGGGAACGCCTCGGGATCCCCCCGTCAGAGCTGGTCAATGTGGCCCGGGAAAGGGAAGTCTGGGGCCCCCTGCTTGAGCTGCTCCCCCCGCGACCCGACCCCGGATAAGCGGATGACGATGAGGATGAGGATGAGGACATTCCATTATCCATGCAGTCAACACAAACTTGTACCATGTACGTTCTGCGACGTTACCAAGTAAAACACGACAATTTACCACGTAAGTAAGCTGAAACTGTACTATAAAAGGAAGCCTTGTTTGTTTCTATTATATAATTTATAATAGATACATTCCATTGTCCATGCAGTCAACACAAACTTGTACCATGTACGTTCTGCGACGTTACCAAGTAAAACACACCAATTTACCCAGTAAGTAAACTGAAACTGTACTGTAAAAGGAAGCCTTGTTTGTTTCCATGGTATTACCAGGTTCTTACCATATAATTTGTAATACATTATTCCTTTTTCCATGCAGTCAACACAAACTTGTACCATGTACGTTCTGCAACGTTACCAAGTAAAACACGACAATTTACCCAGTAATTAAGCTGAAACTACTGTAAAAGAAAGCCTTGTTTGTTTCCATGGTATTACCAGTTTCTTACCATATAATTTGTAATACATTATTCCCTTTTCCATGCGGTCAACACAAACTTGTACCATGTACGTTCTGCAACGTTACCAAGTAAAACACGACAATTTACCCAGTAATTAAGCTGAAACTGTACTGTAAAAGGAAGCCTCGTTTGTTTCATGGTATTACCAGGTTCTTACCATATAATTTGTAATACATTATTCCCTTTTCCATGCAGTCAACACAAACTTGTACCATGTACGTTCTGCGACGTTGCCGAGTAAAAAATTACAATTTACCCAGTAATTAAGCTGAAACTGTACTGTAAAAGTAAGCCTCGTTCGACGTGCACACTGCACAGGAATTTTGAGGGGCAGTTGCTCTGACCTGAAAAAAGGGCACCCCCCCCCCCCCCAAAAAAAAATAAAACTCACAGTCTATATGAAGGACTGAGAATAACAGGGTCTTTATTAATATATTAATACAAATAAGTAAAACACTGAAATAACTACTACTAACGATAATGCAGAAAAAATGACTTGAAGAACATAACATGAACGCAAACATAATTAAACAACATCCTATCAAGTCACTGATAAGTTTCTGCAAATTGACATATTAAAAATGCAAAGCTTCAGAGGAGAAGCCGCCTAGTAGGGGCCATTTCAATAAAAATCTTCAGAACCTCTTCTTTGTCGATTGGTATGTCCTTCTCTATGGACAGCAGGAGGAGGTCAGACAGCCGCTCTTGACCACACTGATTTCGGAGCCTTGTTTTTACCAGCTTCAGCTTTGAGAAAGAACGTTCTACCGTTGCAGTGGAGACACGTAGAGTGGCAAATATTTGAATGAGTTTGAACAGTGTGGGGAATATGATGTGAGCATCGTGTTCCTTGAATATTTCAAGCAGAGACTTGACTGTCCTCTTGGGACACTTGTACGATGCATGGAAGACTCTCAACTCTGGTTGAGAGGTTGGTGTCTTCCCCCTGAAGTCCATAACATTCACATAGTGAATGTGCTGTATCAAAACCTTGGCCGATATCCAGGGGCGTAGGAACGTGTTTAACATTGGAGGGGACACATATCTGTCAGAATTGGGGATCGAGCCCGGATCTGCGAATCCACAGTTCTACTATGAACCCAGTTAACAAAAGGGAAGGGTATAGACTCAAGTGCAGAGAGGGTTAAACTGAACGGTTGTTTATTACAAAAAGTCTTTGGGCAAAACACAGAAGATCAAATTCCAAAACGAGGGCAAAATCCAAAAAGAGCAAAAACCAACAGAAAAGACAAAAGTCCAAAACGTCATACCAAAGGGGCAAATCCAAGTGGGTAATCCAGAGGGCAGGCAAGCGGTCAAAACACAGGGGATCAATAATAATTTCCAATACAAGACTAGCTTCGGTCAGAGTACGAACGTGGCACATCAAAGACTAAGCACTGAACATCGGCAAAAGCAGGGCTTAAATGCATGGCTTGATTGGTCATGTGACCGGAGCAACAAGACACAGGTGACAGGGCTAATTGGCAAAGCAAGGGAACAGAAAATACTTAAATAACACATGTACGGCCACTTGATGCCGCCAAAGTCCAAAGTGCAAAAAACATTATTCAAAACCATGACAGGACCCCTTCTCCTAGGGCGGTCCGGGTGAGCAGCATGAAAGTCCTTACGGAGGTCTGTATCGAGAACGTCCCGTGCTGGAACCCAGGAACGTTCCTCTGGGCAGTATCCCTCCCAGTCAATCAAGTATTGCAACCCGCCACGAACCTGACGGGAATCCACAATACGGCGGACGGTGAAGGCTGGTTGGCCTCCAATAACACGGGGGGGGGCGGGGGTGTTTCAGGGGCAGGGGCCAGAGGGGAAGTGAATACAGGGCGTATTAGGGACACAAGGAAGGTGGGGTTTATTTTAAGGGAGCGAGGCAACTGGAGGCGGTAACACACAGGATTAATTCTTCGGATCACCTTAAAGGGGCCCACATAGCGAGGGGCCAGCTGGCGGGATTCCACCCGCAGCGGGAGGTCCTTGGCGGACAGCCAAACCCTTTGACCAGGGCGGAAGCTGGGGGCTGGTCTCCGAAGCCGGTTAGCGTGGCGCTGGTTCCTTTTGGAGGTCCGCAGGAGAGCCCGTCGGGCCTGTTTCCAGGTCCTTTTACACCGTCTCACGAACAGAAGCGCCGACGGGACACTAACATCCCTCTCCTCCTCAGGAAACAAAGGTGGCCGAAATCCAAACTGGCACTGGAATGGGGACATGCCAGTAGATGTGGACTGGAGTGTGTTGTGGGCGTACTCAGCCCACGGCAGCCGGGAACTCCAGGATGACGGGTTGTCAGCCACTAGACTCCTCAGAGATGCCTCCAGCTCCTGGTTGACCCTCTCCGTTTGCCCAATGTCCTGGGGAAGCCCATAGACTCGGAAAACATGTTCAAACATTAGTTTAGCAGTTTGAAGAGCAGAGGGTAACTTTGGCAAGGCAATAAAGCGACAGGACTTAGAAAACCTGTCTACCACTACTAAAATAACTGTTACCTTCAGAGGAGGGGAGGCCAGTAATGAAGTCCACTGAAAGGTGTGACCAAGGACGACCAGGAACAGGGAGGGGGTGGAGAAGACCTTGAGGACGTTGATGCTGTGTCTTACTACGAACACAGACGGTGCATGCTGCCACAAATGCCTTGATATCCTTCTCCATCTCCGGCCACCAGAAACGTCTCTTCAAAAACTCCAGAGTCCTTTGATTGCCAGGATGTACTGCCAGGCATGAAGAGTGCCCCCACTGTAATACTTTGGACCTCACCTTCTGGTGAACAAAAAGACGATCCAATGGACCCGTTCCTGGTCCTGGATCCTGCTGGAGAGCCCTCCTGACCTCGGTCTCAATGCCCCAGCGGATAGGGGCCACAATCCTGGAGCTGGGGATAACGGGACACTTGTCATCCTCAGCGCCGAGGGCCTCAAACTGTCTAGATAGGGCATCTGGTTTCTGGTTCTTGGTGCCTGGTCAAAATGAGATGGTGAAGTTAAACCGGGAAAAAAAAAGTGCCCACCGGGCCTGGCGGGGATTCAATCTCTTAGCCTGCTTCAAATACTCCAGATTCTTGTGGTCGGTCCAGACTAAAAACGGATCTTGGGCCCCCTCCAATGTCTCCACTCCTCTAATGCCATCTTGACAGCCAGTAGCTCTCTGTCCCCAACATCATATCGGGCCTCTGTGGGAGATAGGCGATGAGAGTAAAATGCACAAGGGTGCAACTTCCCATCGGAGATACGCTGGGAAAGAATTGCACCAAGCCCCACATTGGATGCATCCACCTCCACAACAAAAGGCAGAGAGGGATCTGGCAGTGCAAGGATAGGTGCGGACGAAAAACGCTCCTTGAGTAGTCTGAACGCCCCTTCAGCCTGAGGAGTCCATATGAACGGCACACCGCCCTTAGTGAGGGCAGTGATTGGCGCAGCCACAGTGCCAAAGCCCCTGATGAATTTCCTGTAAAAATTGGCAAATCCCAAGAACCGCTGCACCTCCTTGACGGACCTAGGGGATGCCCAGTTCCTTATTGCCTGAGTCTTCACCGGATCCATTTGAACACGACCCTCCTTCAAGATGAACCCTAGAAAAGTCGCCTCAGACACATGGAATTCACATTTCTCCGGCTTAACAAACAGGTGGTTCTTCAGCAGCCTCTGTAAAACTTGCCGGACATGGTGACGGTGATCTGAAAGGGACTTAGAAAAAATCAAAATATCGTCAATGTAAACAAAAACAAAGTGGTTAATCATATCTCTGAGAGCATCATTTATAAGGGCTTGGAACACTGCAGGTGCATTAGTAAGACCAAAGGGCATAACTTGATACTCGTAGTGCCCTGTTGGAGTGTTGAAGGCGGTCTTCCATTCATCGCCCCGGCGGACACGAATGAGATGGTACGCATTTCTCAAGTCGAGTTTGGTGAAGACCTT
This sequence comes from Gadus macrocephalus, assembly GCF_031168955.1. Taxonomy (NCBI): domain Eukaryota; kingdom Metazoa; phylum Chordata; class Actinopteri; order Gadiformes; family Gadidae; genus Gadus; species Gadus macrocephalus. The sequence goes on along the minus strand of NC_082390.1, from coordinate 23,290,646 downwards.
GGCACCCTGGAGCAAATCAAAAGCAGTAGACATTAGTGGCAGGGGATAGCGATTACGGATGGTGATCTTGTTTAGGGCCCGGTAGTCTATGCAGGGTCGAAGCCCCCCATCCTTCTTACCCACGAAGAAGAATCCAGCCCCGGCTGGAGGGTTGAATAAATCCAGTAGCCAGGGCTTCTTTTATGTATTTGTCCATGGCCTCACGTTCTGGCAAAGACAGGGAGAAGATACGCCCACGGGAAGGACTGGTGCCAGGCAAAAGCTCAATGCTACAGTCATAGGACCTATGAGGGGGCAACGTAGATGCTCTTGCCTTACTAAAGACTTCTTTCAGGTCCAAATATTCAACAGGAACTTGAGATAGCTCCAAGGCATCAACAGGTTCCACTAGTGGTTGGGCAGAACTTTGCAGGAGACAAGTGGCATGGCAAGTGGGTCCCCACTCGAGAACAGTTCCAGTGGCCCAGTCAATACAGGGATTGTGCCGGTTAAGCCAGGGAAAACCAAGAACCACAGGGAACCCGGGTGAGTGAATCAGGTACAGGGTAATTTCCTCCCGGTGAATGTCTGACTGGAGTCTCAGGGGGGCAGTGGCAGCAGTCACTCTTCCTTTACCTAAGGAGCGACCATCAAGAGCAGAGATAGTGAAGGGAGGATTAACTGCAATCTGAGGCACCTGTAGACGTCGGGCTACACTAATGTCCATAAAATTTCCTGCAGCGCCGGAGTCGATGAAGGCCTGAAAAGTGTGTCGCTGCTCTCCCCATGAGAGATATACAGGTAAGAATACTCCTGCGCCTGGGGAGTCGGGAGAGTATGTTGCCCCAGTCATGCTCCTCCTCCCTACTCCTGACGGGGCTGACCATTTCCCGGGCAGTCAGGACAAGAGGCTCGGAGGTGGCCTGCCTTACCACAGTAAAAGCATAGCCCCTCCCTTCTACGGCGGTCCCTTTCAGCTTGAGAGAGACGGGTTCCTCGGATGTGCATGGGCTCAGGATCACTGGACGATGTGGGAGCAGAACTCCAGGATGGAGCTGGTACATCAGCCGATCTCCGGGCGTGAGGTTGGGTACGGTGGCGCTCACGCAGGCGGTTGTCTAGCTGAATAGCCAGGGAGACCAATGTCTCAAAGTCATTGGGTGTCTCCACGGTAGCCAATCCATCCTTCAGGGCATCAGACAATCCGTCGTAAAAGACTGAGATTAGGGCCTGCTCGTCCCAACCACTATCAGCTGCCAGGGTTCTGAAAGTAATTGCATAGTCAGCAGCACTGCCTAGTCCTTGTCGAAGTCTTAGAAGTCTTTTGGCTGCCTCCTGGCCCACTAATGATCGGTCGAAGAAATGTTACGTGTCTTCGACCGATCATCCCACTAATGATCGGTCGAAGACACGTGACATTTCTTCTTTGAAATCCGAATAATTAGAGCAGATAGCGCCCTGTTGACCCCAGACAGCAGTCGCCCAGGTCAGAGCCTTGTCAGTAACTAGGGTGATTGAGTAAGCTATTCGGGATCGATCACCTGGATAACTTGAGGGCTGTAGCTCAAATGCTAAATCACATTGTGTCAAAAAGCCTCTGCACCCACCTGGATTTCCATCATATCTCTGCGGCGCAGGCAGTCTCGGTTCATGACTAGGTGGTGCAGGAGATGGTGCAGGAGATGGTGCCGGAGTCGGGTTGGGAGCCGGTGCTGGAGCTGCTAGATTCCCGATTCTCCGCACCTCTGCCAGTATATGTTGTAAAACTTGGTCATGTTGCTGGACACGTTGTCTTTGGGCAAAACACAGAAGATCAAATTCCAAAACGAGGGCAAAATCCAAAAAGAGCAAAAACCAACAGAAAAGACAAAAGTCCAAAACGTCATACCAAAGGGGCAAATCCAAGTGGGTTATCCAGAGGGCAGGCAAGCGGTCAAAACACAGGGGATCAATAATAATTTCCAATACAAGACTAGCTTCGGTCAGAGTACGAACGTGGCACATCAAAGACTAAGCACTGAACATCGGCAAAAGCAGGGCTTAAATGCATGGCTTGATTGGTCATGTGACCGGAGCAACAAGACACAGGTGACAGGGCTAATTGGCAAAGCAAGGGAACAGAAAATACTTAAATAACACATGTACGGCCACTTGATGCCGCCAAAGTCCAAAGTGCAAAAAACATTATTCAAACCCATGACAATATCGGAAACCTGACAGATCCATTAATGGTTCGAATACAGATATGTCATAAATGAACTACACTGCAAAACATTCACAAATGTATTTTATTCTTCTAAAAATATACATTTGTAAAGGAAAACACATTTTGAATGGCAGTATTGAACTGATACATGTCAAATCAATTATTTAATTGCATGCCTTATCATACAGTTTTGTAGACTGATAAATAACATGTGAAAAATATTGATCTAAATTTGAATTCGTATTTTCTGAATACCTTTTCTTTTCTTAGTTGTATCTTATGCCTCAATGAACCCACAGGCAAAGGTTAAGGTTAAAGTGAAAAACAGCATCAAGAATTTTTACATATACACCAACGGTTCTATGAACATCCTTTCTGTACCGACAGTGATATATTGATGCACTTCTTATGACAAATGTACTTATTGTAAGACGCTTTGGATAAAAGCGGCTGCTAAATGCCCTAAATGTAAACGTAAATGGAACTTATTTTTAATCTTGAGTATGTGATATTATTCGAACATTTCCACTAACTGATTGGTGTGTGAAGGCAAACGAAAACGACATTAGAATGGATGTAATGAACTGATAAATATAAATTACTGTGTAGAACTGATACAAATAAAAGCTAGATAGCACTGTAGTGTTATCCAACAGTGTCAAACGTGCCGTGACACACAAAAGGTTGAAAAACAATGGCCTAGGCAATAGAGCCAAAATGTTTTCTCCTGTCATTTGCAGCCACGAAATGCTTGCAAATTGACTTCTTGTCCAGTAAGTCAAGTCTATCCTGATGGACATGACAGACAGCAACATGGTTGAGTCTGTTTTGAGACATTGTGGACCGGAGCCAGGTTTTGAGCCTGCGGAGGACACAAAAACTTCTCTCTGCCTCACAGGATGAAACAGGGACTACCAGAAGCAACCTGACCAGGTTTTCCACTTGCCCAAATAGTCTACGTACCTCTACAGGCAATCCACGAATGATCCCTGCAGCCTCTGCACTGTTGCTAAATGAGTAGCTCAGGCGAAACATAGAAATCTGCACTGAAAGTGACTCTCTGTTGAACTCTGAGTATTTTTCAATGACTGCTGCATCAATCTCTCCACTCAGAAGTGTCTCTTCCAACTTTTGCAAAGTCAACATGTCATCCTGGTTAAATAGCTCACTGAGCTTTGCATCTAAAATATCCAGGACTTTAAAGAATTCCCCTCTGTAGTGGTCCCTGGCACTTTTAGGCTGATGTGCCTCAGCTCCTTCAATGAAGCGTTTTGGGGGCGGTCTGGTCTGTGGAATGGTAATGGGCTTAACACCTAAAGACTGAACGACAGCCGTCGCCTCTTCAAACAGAGATTTGAAACTTGCCTCATTTCTTTTGGCCTTGATTGAGGTCCTAACAACTTGAACAGCAGCCCTCATGCCAGCAATGGTTTCAGTTCTCTTCTGAAAAGAGATGTTCAGGCATTCAAGCTCACAAATCACTGGTGAGGCAAGGATGAGACCCAAAACTGTTTTGCCTTTCCTGAACTGCCCCAGCAGCCCATTAGCAGTAGATGCAGTATTTGAGGCACCACAAGCCATCTCCTGCAAGCTGGCCAGCACTGACCCATACTGTGACAAAACAGCTGTGATGGCTTTGCCCCGTACTGTCCATCTCGTGGGACACAGGGGTTTTATTGCAGTGCACGATGGGTTCTCTGCATGTGCTATTGCTGCATGGATCGCCTTAAACTTCCCTGAATGAGACAAAAGGACTCCAAGCTGGTTGACCCAATCCAGTGAGTCTCTGATCAGAACAGAGGCTAAGCAAGCTTTCTGTGTGACCAAATTAGTACAGTGGGCTCCACAGTGAACATAAAGTGCTAGTGGCTGCTCTTGTTTTATCAGTGCCTGTGCACCAGCATGCTTCCCAGCCATATTAGCTGCCCCGTCATAAGTTTGACCTCGTAAACCATGCATTGGTCAGTTTAACTCAGCAGCACATCTTTAACTACTCCAGCAAGTCCTTTTCCTGATGTTTCAGTAACAGAATACATGCCAATGAACTCTTCATGGGGCTTCAGGTCATTGTCAACATAACGCAGGCAAATACTTTCTTGTTCTTGCCCAGATATGTCTTGTGTTCCATCCATAATAACTGCATACTGAATAACTGGTAGATCTCTGATTGTATCAGCTATTCCACTTACAATACTGTTGCTCATTGCAGACAGAATTTCATTCTGGATCTGTGGACTGATGTAATCTTTCTGGGACCTCTGCAACCATTTGGCTAAAAGGACATCATCCTCTGCCTTGTCTTTCAAGAGTTGATACAAATTACTGTTTTCATCCTCATGTCCTCCCAAGGCCTGTCCCTGTTGTGCCAATATTTGATTGAACTCACGATTTTCCCCAGACAGTGCCTGTTGTCTGATTGTGTATTTGCCAAAGCACTGGACAACTGTGCATTTACAGGATGTTTTTCTTGTGCAGTCACAGAGACAGCGTGACGGTGTGTATGACTACTTTCATGTGCTTTAAATTTTTCAATAGCTTTCTTCCAATTTCTGAATCCAGAAGTGATAAAGACGGGCTCGGATTTTACAGCAAATGGTGTGGGTTTGTCCTGGTAAACTCTCATCCAATAAAAACACAAAACCCCCTTCTGTACTGCATCATAATGTAGCCAGGGAAAGTCCCTCCGCCCTGACTTCAGTGTCTCTCAGCTGTCTGTCCCTGCTCTGAACACCCTAAAAGGAAAACAGTCACAATGTCACACAATGCAACAAGACTGCAGTTACTACAAGCACCCTAACCCTAACCCTTTAAGGTTAGGTGAATTAGGTGTAGAAAAATACTGATGGTAAAGCTAGTGGAATATTAAAATCACGTTTGTAATTTTCACTTCTTATCATGTTCAAATTTCCTCTCATGATCAACAACCTAACCTCACCTCACTCTTCATATACAGGTCCTTCTCAAAAAATTAGCATATTGTGATAAAGTTCATTCTTTTCCATAATGTAATGATAAAAATTTAACTTTCAGATATTTTAGATTCATTGCACACCAACTGAAATATTTCAGGTCTTTTATTGTTTTAATACTGATGATTTTGGCATACAGCTCATGAAAACCCAAAATTCCTATCTCAAAAAATTGGCATATTTCATCCGACCAATAAAAGAAAAGTGTTTCTAATACAAAAAAAGTCAACCTTCAAATAATTATGTTCAGTTATGCACTCAATACTTGGTCGGGAATCCTTTTGCAGAAATGACTGCTTCAATGCGGCGTGGCATGGAGGCAATCAGCCTGTGGCACTGCTGAGGTCTTATGGAGGCCCAGGATGCTTCGATAGCGGCCTTAAGCTCATCCAGAGTGTTGGGTCTTGCGTCTCTCAACTTTCTCTTCACAATATCCCACAGATTCTCTATGGGGTTCAGGTCAGGAGAGTTGGCAGGCCAATTGAGCACAGTAATACCATGGTCAGTAAACCATTTACCAGTGGTTTTGGCACTGTGAGCAGGTGCCAGGTCGTGCTGAAAAATGAAATCTTCATCTCCATAAAGCTTTTCAGCAGATGGAAGCATGAAGTGCTCCAAAATCTCCTGGTAGCTAGCTGCATTGACCCTGCCCTTGATAAAACACAGTGGACCAACACCAGCAGCTGACATGGCACCCCAGACCATCACTGACTGTGGGTATTTGACACTGGACTTCAGGCATTTTGGCATTTCCTTCTCCCCAGTCTTCCTCCAGACTCTGGCACCTTGATTTCCGAATGACATGCAAAATTTGCTTTCATCCGAAAAAAGTACTTTGGACCACTGAGCAACAGTCCAGTGCTGCTTCTCTGTAGCCCAGGTCAGGCGCTTCTGCCGCTGTTTCTGATTCAAAAGTGGCTTGACCTGGGGAATGCGGCACCTGTAGCCCATTTCCTGCACACGCCTGTGCACGGTGGCTCTGGATGTTTCTACTCCAGACTCAGTCCACTGCTTCCGCAGGTCCCCCAAGGTCTGGAATCGGCCCTTCTCCACAATCTTCCTCAGGGTCCGGTCACCTCTTCTCGTCGTGCAGCGTTTTCTGCCACACTTTTTCCTTCCCACAGACTTCCCACTGAGGTGCCTTGATACGGCACTCTGGGAACAGCCTATTCGTTCAGAAATTTCTTTCTGTGTCTTACCCTCTTGCTTGAGGGTGTCAATGATGGCCTTCTGGACAGCAGTCAGGTCGGCAGTCTTACCCATGATTGCGGTTTTGAGTAATGAACCAGGCTGGGAGTTTTTAAAAGCCTCAGGAATCTTTTGCAGGTGTTTAGAGTTAATTCGTTGATTCAGATGATTAGGTTAATAGCTCGTTTAGAGAACCTTTTCATGATATGCTAATTTTTTGAGATAGGAATTTTGGGTTTTCATGAGCTGTATGCCAAAATCATCAGTATTAAAACAATAAAAGACCTGAAATATTTCAGTTGGTGTGCAATGAATCTAAAATATCTGAAAGTTAAATTTTTATCATTACATTATGGAAAAGAATGAACTTTATCACAATATGCTAATTTTTTGAGAAGGACCTGTACTGTAGCACCTACCTGCAACTCTGCAGTGCTGGCATTCACTGAATCACCCTTACTGTTAGTGTCCAGCTGGACGTCATCTGATCTCTAATATGAAAGCAGTGGAGATGAATGAGGCATAGAAAAATAGTGATGGGAAAGCTAGTGCAATATTAAAATCATGTTTGTAATTTAATGTTTAAATTCAACTGTGTTCACTTCTTACCATGTTAAAACCTTCCTCTCATGATCAACAACCTAACATCACCTCACTCTATACTGTAGCACCTACCTGCAACCCTGCAGTGCTGGCTTTCACTGCATCTCCCTTACTGTTAGTGTCCAGCTGGACGTCATCTGATCTCTAATATGAAAGCAGTGGAGATGAATGAATGAGGCATAGAAAAATAGTGATGGGAAAAGCTAGTGCAATATTAAAATCATGTTTGTAATTTATTGTTTAAATTCAACTGTGTTCACTTCTTACCATGTTAAAACCTTCCTCTCATGATCAACAACCTAACATCACCTCACTCTATACTGTAGCACCTACCTGCAACTCTGCAGTGCTGGCTTTCACTGCATCTCCCTTACTGTTAGTGTCCAGCTGGACGTCATCTGATCTCTAATATGAAAGCAGTGGAGATGAATGAATGAGGCATAGAAAAATAGTGATGGGAAAAGCTAGTGCAATATTAAAATCATGCTTGTAATTTTATGGTTTAAATAAAATAAAAAGTTATGTTCACATTTCCTTTCATGATCAACAACCTAACATCACCTCACTCTTCATATACAGTCCCTCCAGAAAAACACGATTATGCGATCGCAGAATTCAACACATAATCAGCCAAAGTCCGCATGAATATGAGGGCCCCGCATTTTTTTCAAATATGCCGCACTTTCACCACATAAATTGCCGATTTCCGTGCAAAATATGGGGGGCTTGCATGATTTCATAATCCCTGCATTTTCGTTGCAAAAAAGTCACATATATCTTAGCAGAATGTTGAAAAATTTTGCGTTTACTTCACACAACAGCAGCCATTTCCCCTTGTTGCCATGGGAACGTTATGAAGTTAGTGACGTAATTATGCAACGTGAACGTCATCGAAAAGCTGCATTTTTTTAAGTTCCGGCATTTATTCGCAAGTTCCCACAATTTCATGGCATAAAATTGCATGAATATGCCGCATAATCAAGGATTTTTGAACAATCACAAAAAAATGCTGCATTTTACTGGAGGGACTGCTGTAGCACCTACCTGCAACTCTGAAGTGCTGGCTTTCCCTGATTCAACCTCACTGTTAGTGTCCATCTGGACTTCATCTGAGCTCTAATATGAAAGCAGTGGAGATTAATAAGGCATAGAAAAATACTGATGGGATTGTCAAGAACAAGGGAAAAACATACAGACAGACTAACTCCTTTCTAGATGTGGGAGATGTGTGACGTTACTCTCGTTTTCAAGTGATATGGGTTAAGTTAATAGAAAAATAATGTTATTTGTCAATTAAATCAAATCGCTTTTTGTCCTTTACTTTACTGTAAAGTCCGCCAGCAAACGTTGGCTAGTAACGTTCATGATAACAACTTTTACCTAGCAAGAGTGTACTAGTTAGATGTTGAATCACAACCTCATCTTATCATCAACAACTCTAACGTTAGTCTGAAAATATAATCATCCTCCTGGATAAAATTATGACCAACTCACATTTCCTTTCTTCTTTTTCTTCCCCTGGAGAAAGAAATCTTTTAAACTGCGCTGCTGCTGTCTTTTCATTTTAACGGCTCTAACCTGTCGCGTTAGCTGCAGACACCCGCATCTCAAACAGTCTGAGCCGTTGAGGGGTTGCGGCAGCTTAGCGCTGTCTTGCGAGACAGCCGTATTCCCGCGAGATCACGAGAGCAAGCGATTAGAGTTGCAGGCTGGCAGCGATCAGCAGCGGTGACCGCGGCGCAGCCGTTCCGCGGCGCTTACGTCCCCGATGGAAAGCAGACAACTTAGCCTTCTAGGCAGCGATTCAAAGGCGTTTCCAGCCTGAAGTCCTTACAACCCTGCGCGTTGCCATACATGGGGCAGGTGACAAGACGCTGTGTTGCGCTTTCAAAATAAAAGCAAGTGAGTAAAATATTTTAAAAAAAAAATGATATTTTGCGGTATCATTTTTGGAGGGGACAAATGCGCCAGTCTCGAAAATTGGGGGGGACACGTCCCCTCCGTCCCCCCCGGCAGTGTTGGGAAAGTTCACTTTCTACATGAACTAGTTCAAAGTTCAGTTCACAAATTTTTAAAATGAACTAGTTCAGTTCAACGTTCATAATTCAACATTTTGAACTAAGTTCACAGTTCCAAAAAATGAACTAGTTCATAGTTCTTTTTTTCAATATGTTGCTGTGAGCTATTCGTTTTTTCCGGCATTTTGAACATTGAGCCCGCTTTGTGGTTTGTCTAGGATGAAATAGAGTGGTTGAATCAAGTATCGTAGCGAAATACAGTTTCTATCGTGTTTTATTGCACATTTAGCGCATTTTGTAAATCCCATTGATTTCTGTTGGAAGGCTCATTGCTTGTTGGCCGGAAACGGAAAGGCGGGGGGGGTTCACGTTTGGTTGTAGTCTTTTTGCTCGGTTCTATCCCTACTGTTGAGACAGAGAACCGAGTGAAAAGACTACAACCAAACGTAAACAGCCCCCTTTTCCGTTTCCGGCCAACAAGCAATGAGGCATTCTAGTCCGCTGAGCTATGAGCCAGAGAATTAACGTTATGGATTGTGTAGGAGCCATATTAAATGTGCTTTATTTTCGTGTAATTTTACCCCGTGCCACTAGGGGGCTGTGTGGTTCAGTTGACCTCGGGTCAGCAGAGTGAGGCATTTAACCTGATCACAGGTTGTTGTTGATGGGGAAGCAAACAGTTTTTCGACTGTGCCCGTGTGCCAATGCATCTTAGTTTAGTGAGGAATTCGGGTTTATTGTTTTGTTACATGTATTTTGAGTTAGAATTATTGCGGCTGTGTATTATTGGAAGGAAAATAAACCAGCAAAATAAACTGAACTGTCTTCGTTTTTGCGGTAATTGGAGCGCGCTGGGCGCACGTCGGAAACTATAAACGGAATCAACAACCAGTACTACTAAGTTTAGGGCTTAGTCAGTACATTTAGGTCGAAAAACTGCTTCGATTTGGAGAACGTTCACCAAGAGGACGCCGACTTGTTACATTGTGGATTAACGTCTTCTTTGGAAACCACGGATGTGAGGGAGGGCGGTGCACTATCGCCCACTATGGGCCAGCCGCCCCTGTGTTTGGAGTTGCCGATCGCTAACGGAGCTGCAGCTACCGGAGTGAGCTACGGGTCAGCGACAGCATCATCTCACCGGGACATCATTCATCAAAGCCGGCCAACGCTCGATTGGGGTATGTGTGGATCCAACCCGGTATCACGCAATTGCGTGCTCCTGCGCACGAACGTTAATCTATTGAAGCGTGTTCCCGAGCACGATAGTCCGACTTTTTGCGTGTTACACAAAACGAAATGTAAACCAATGCATTCTGAATGGGAGTGTTCTAAGACAATTAACGTGCTCCACAAAACGGTACGAGAGAGAGAGAAAGGAGACACGTTTGTAGGGGGGGGGGGGGCACGCTCGACAACGAGAGTTGGTTTTTATTGAACGCTCGACAACGAGAGTTGTTTTTTATTGAACGAGACTTCAACACGGAACAGCTGCACGAAACGATGGTCACGTCACTCTCGGTGACGGTGTCGACAATAATGAACACACGAACAATGTTAATAGAACAACACACAACCACATAACATCCCGAACCCATTAACCCCACTTAATCCTAACAACAAAACAAGTTAACAAAAGCCCCATTTGTCAACTGAGAACCCCAATTCCCAGAATCCCCCGCGGCTCCGGAACACGGCGTAGTTTATATTAATCTTTATTATCTGAATGGGAAATGCAATATTTTAGGACAGATACACCATTAAACGCGTTTCTAATGACATTTCTAGCGAGAAATGTACATTTTCCTTACATAATCTTCAGTCAGTGAATGTGTATGATCTTTATTAATCTTTATTATCTGAATGGGAAATGCAATATTTTAGGACAGATACACCATTAAACGCGTTTCTAATGACTTTTCTAGCGAGAAATGTACATTTTCCTTACATAATCTTCAGTCAGTGAATGTGTATGATCTTTATTAATCTTTATTATCTGAATGGGAAATGCAATATTTTAGGACCGATTCACCGTTAAACGTGTTTCTAATAACATTTCTAGCGAGAAATATACTTTTTACTTGCATAATCTTCAGTCAGTGATTGTGTCTGATCTTTAGTTTTATAGTTATTAGGATTTGATCGGCTCGCTCGCATGTTTCAACGACGTCAGGTTGCTTTCGCTAAACTAGCAGCTCACGTGCTTCCTGCGTTTGTGTTATTAAACTGTTACTTTATGTAACTTTTAATGATATCATCTTGTTAGAAACACGTATATCTGAGAGCCAACCCAGTCGCCAAAAGCATACGTTGACAGTGTACTTTTCGTGAACACTGGATTACGTCGCATTTCAACATAAAATAGCGTGTTATACACACACACACACGCACGCACGCACGCACGCACGCACGCACAGACACACACACACAAGCACACACAAGCACGCACAGACACACAGACACAGACACAGACACAGACACACACACACACACGCACACACGCACACGGTGCATTTTGCTGCTAAAACAACAACAAAAAAATATTCCCTCAAATATTATTACTTTCAAAACGTTGGCCAAAATGGCCAATAATATCATTTTTTATTTGGGATGCTTCTAGGACATTTTGGGTGGATTTTGAACGGTATGTGGGGGGCACGTTTTTTTGCAGGACCTGGCAACCCTGCGCTGTTGCCCGAGATCTGGATCCACCCTGGCGTGGTGCCGTCTCCTTTTGACCTTTTGACCCCAGACTTCTGGGGGAATAGCTGAATCAATTCATTAGTCAATCAGAAGCATGTAAATATCGTCCCGGTTGCGTAAGAGGACGAACAAGGTGTCCTTCAACATCTACGCTTCCAGGAGATTGCAACGGTGCCACACATGAGCATATTCGAACATGTTTAATGGTAGTAATTAGCTGTCGAAATTGGAGGCCTTAATCAATACTGAGCAGCTATTGATTTGCTTCCCGATAAAGATTTGTCACAAATGACATGTTATTTAGCATCTACACGTTGAGCTGAGTCCAATGACACCAAGAACGACACTCTAGCTAATGGTAACATGTATTTTACATGGTACACCTAGGTCTTGGACATGATCTCGGTGTAGCAAGAGGCCGAGCTTGATCTCATTGGACTCAGCTTAACGTGTAGATGCTAATTAACATGCAATTTGTCAAAAATCTCCATCGGGAAGCAAATCTATAGCTGGTCATTATTGATAAAGGCCTCCAAAATCGACAGCTAATTACTACCCCGAAACATATTCAAATATGATCATGTGTGGCACTGTTGCAATCGTCTCGAAACGCAGATGTCAAAGGACACCTTGTTTGCTCTGTTGCACTACCGGGAAGATATTTTCATACTTCTAATGGATTGATTCATATTTTAAGGTTCTCGGAGTGAGACTTTAAGTGGCTGCAGCAGAAGTGTTGAGACGAAAGATGATATCAAGAGATTTATAGAATATTCCCATTCACATTATGATTCTTCGTCGTAACATCCGACCAAACATCCTTTACATTCACAGAGCGAAGATTATGAAAGTCCAGGCTCAGCAAGTGCTCCATCTCGTTGCACCTGCACCCAGCGGCTCGCTTGCAAGATTTTGGCCTGAAGTTCTTCCCAGACCTACACCCTAGCCATCCAACATGCATATCTGAGAATCAGGCCTCTCTTTAATAATGACAAAAAGTTATGAGAGAAACACACATTAACTTTTTGTTATCTCATAAGCGGCGTGGTGCCGGCTCCTTTTGACCCCCGACTTCAAAAACGTGGCCACAGGCCAGCTGTGTCTACACACCTTTAGCCACAAATGTACACCTCCATCCCACAAAAAATGGGGACTAGAAACTAACCTCTGTCTTATGTACATTTACTGTACTGTTGGAGGTCATGCCCCTTTGCCGACCTTTTCGAGATTGCTAGGGATGCTAAAATGTTTACACACATTTCCCGGGGCCCCGTGTACGACATATCCGAGATTTGGAGTTCTAGCCCTTAGAGAAAAATGGAGTGTCATTTGGACAAAGCCCCTCAGAAGTGTAGCCTGCAAGGCCTAATGGTTCAGAATGTGGTGGAAAAACAGTTTTTGAGATAGGAAGGTCCTACCGCCCTGAAATTTTAATACCTTATTCTAGGGCCTAACTGGGACCTCCGCACCGAAACTTGGCCCGGTCGGACCCCGAGGGCAGGAAGGGGGGGCCCTTCCTGCCCGAGACTTGGCCCGGTCAGACCCCGAGGGCAGGCCCCCCCTTCCTGCCCTCGGGGTCCGACCGGGCCAAGTTTCGGTGCGGAGGTCCCAGTTAGGCCCTAGAATAAGGTATTAAAATTTCAGGGCGGTAGGACCTTCCTATCTCAAAAACTGTTTTTCCACCACATTCTGAACCATTAGGTCTTGCAGGCTTCTGAGGGGCTTTGTCCAAATGACACTCCATTTGGGAAAACTTTTTTTCTCTAAGGGCTAGAACTCCAAATCTCGGATATGTCGTACACGGGGCCCCGGGAAATGTGTGTAAACATTTTAGCATCCCTAGCTATCTCGAAAAGGTCGGCAAAGGGGCGTGACCTCCAACAGTACAGTAAATGTACATAAGACAGGTTAGTTTCTAGTCCCCATTTTTTGTGGGATGGAGGTGTACATTTGTGGCTAAAGGTGTGTAGACACAGCTGGCCTGTGGCCACGTTTTTGAAGTCGGGGGTCAAAAGGTCAAAAGGAGCCGGCACCACGCCGCTTATGAGATAACAAAAAGTTAATGTGTGTTTCTCTCATAACTTTTTGTCATTATTAAAGAGAGGCCTGATTCTCAGATATGCATGTTGGATGGCTAGGGTGTTGGTCTGGGAAGAACTTCAGGCCAAAATCTTGCAAGCGAGCCGCTGGGTACAGGTGCAACGAGATGGAGCACTTGCTGAGCCTGGACTTTCATAATCTTCGCTCTGTGAATGTAAAGGATGTTTGGTCGGATGTTACGACGAAGAATCATAATGTGAATGGGAATATTCTATAAATCTCTTGATATAATCTTTCGTCTCAACACTTCTGCTGCAGCCACTTAAAGTCTCACTCCGAGAACCTTAAAATATGAATCAATCCATTAGAAGTATGAAAATATCTTCCCGGTGGTGCAACAGAGCAAACAAGGTGTCCTTTGACATCTACGTTTCGAGACGATTGCAACAGTGCCACACATGATCATATTTGAATATGTTTCGGGGTAGTAATTAGCTGTCGATTTTGGAGGCCTTTATCAATAATGACCAGCTATAGATTTGCTTCCCGATGGAGATTTTTGACAAATTACATGTTAATTAGCATCTAGACGTTAAGCTGAGTCCAATGAGATCAAGCTCGGCCTCTTGCTACACCGAGATCATGTCCTAGACCTAGGTGTACCATGTAAAACACATGTTACCATTAGCTAGAGTGTCGTTCTTGGTGTCATTGGACTCAGCTCAACGTGTAGATGCTAAATAACATGTAATTTGTGACAAATCTTTATCGGGAAGCAAATCAATAGCTGCTCAGTATTGATTAAGGCCTCCAATTTCGACAGCTAATTACTACCATTAAACATGTTCGAATATGCTCATGTGTGGCACCGTTGCAATCTCCTGGAAGCGTAGATGTTGAAGGACACCTTGTTCGTCCTCTTACGCCACCGGGACGATATTTACATGCTTCTGATTGACTAATGAATTGATTCAGCTATTCCCCCAGAAGTCTGGGGTCAAAAGGTCAAAAGGAGACGGCACCACGCCGGGGTGGATCCAGATCTCGGGCAACAGCGCAGGGTTGCCAGGTCCTGCAAAAAACGTGCCCCCCACATACCGTTCAAAATCCACCCAAAATGTCCTAGAAGCATCCCAAATAAAAAATGATATTATTGGCCATTTTGGCCAACGTTTTGAAAGTAATAATATTTGAGGGAATATTTTTTTGTTGTTGTTTTAGCAGCGAAATGCACCGTGTGCGTGTGTGCGTGTGTGTGTGTGTGTGTGTCTGTGTCTGTGCTGTGGCAACCCCCTTCGTCGGCGGCGGGGATTCGGGAATTAATGAACGAAGCAGGGTTGCGGTGCAACGGGTTTTATTGTAAAACCAGTCACAAAAGGGAAATCATATAAACTAAGGTTCTTCCGTAATCGGGAATAAGGGCGCGGGACCTCCTGGTCCAGCCCTTCCTCTGGGTCGGCGGGGGAAACAGCACCCGACGCCTCCGGCTTACTCCTGGTGGGGAAAACGTTTCGTTAAAACACGTCTCTTCCTGGTCCGCCCTCCCTCGCGTCTCCCCCGTCCCCAGCCCTTAAAGCTCCTCTCTCCTGGTCCCCCAGGTGCCCCCAATGTTCTTGATTCCCTGGGCCCGGTTGATGTTCCCTCTAGCACAGCTGGGTGGAGGGGGAGGTATCTTCCTTCCACCACCCGTCCACGGGGCGTGTGCTGCAGCGGCTGGCCCCTGGCCCGTGGCATGGGGTTGCCACAGTGCGTGCGTGTGTGTGCTTGTGTGTGTGTGTCTGTGCGTGTGCGTGCGTGTGTGTGTGTATAACACGCTATTTTATGTTGAAATGCGACGTAATCCAGTGTTCACGAAAAGTACACTGTCAACGTATGCTTTTGGCGACTGGGTTGGCTCTCAGATATACGTGTTTCTAACAAGATGATATCATTAAAAGTTACATAAAGTAACAGTTTAATAACACAAACGCAGGAAGCACGTGAGCTGCTAGTTTAGCGAAAGCAACCTGACGTCGTTGAAACATGCGAGCGAGCCGATCAAATCCTAATAACTATAAAACTAAAGATCAGACACAATCACTGACTGAAGATTATGCAAGTAAAAAGTATATTTCTCGCTAGAAATGTTATTAGAAACACGTTTAACGGTGAATCGGTCCTAAAATATTGCATTTCCCATTCAGATAATAAAGATTAATAAAGATCATACACATTCACTGACTGAAGATTATGTAAGGAAAATGTACATTTCTCGCTAGAAATGTCATTAGAAACGCGTTTAATGGTGTATCTGTCCTAAAATATTGCATTTCCCATTCAGATAATAAAGATTAATATAAGCTACGCCGTGTTCCGGAGCCGCGGGGGATTCTGGGAATTGGGGTTCTCATTTGACAAATGGGGCTTTTGTTAACTTGTTTTGTTGTTAGGATTAAGTGGGGTTAATGGGTTTGGGATGTTATGTGGTTGTGTGTTGTTCTATTAACATTGTTCGTGTGTTCATTATTGTCGACACCGTCACCGAGAGTGACGTGACCATCGTTTCGTGCAGCTGTTCCGTGTTGAAGTCTCGTTCAATAAAAACCAACTCTCGTTGTCGAGCGTTCAATAAAAACCAACTCTCGTTGTCGAGCGTGCCCACCCTCAACAAACGTGTCCCCCCCCCCCCCCCCCCCCCCCCCTTCAACTAACGTGTCCCCCCCCCCCCTTCATGGGTCTGATTCGCCGATTTCCCATGCTGATATCCCCGAAGATTCTCGGGCATCTTCGACAATTTTGCTATAGATTGTCTCATTACACGCTAAATAATATAATTATAGCCTTGTAGTGACCGTAACATAATTCACCTACAGTATTTCGTTATGTGTTGTTCTTTCAATTGTGTTGTTGTTTACTGCATGTCATTTACGTTCTTGGTGGTTCAGGGATCGCGGTCCCTAAGGATTACGTGCGTCTCATGACGTCACAGACCATGCTGGATTTTTTTACCTTCAGCACGCTTTGTTTTCCGGTTTTCTTTTTTACAAAATAAACGAGTCACACGGCTGTGTGCTCAACGTGCGAAGTTGTGTTCTTAACTTATTGCAATTTCCACAGCCTAATTATATATATAGGTTTTGGCATAAACATAACTAGGGTGCACTGTACTATCTGCGCACACCCTTTCTGAAGCCTCTCTCTCGCTCTCTCTCTCTCGCTCTCTCTCTCTCTCTCTCTCTCTCTCTCTCTCGCTCTCTCTCTCTCTCTCTGTCCCTCCCGCTCTCTCTTTCTCTCTCTCTCGTACCGTTTTGTGGAGCACGTTAATTGTCTTAGAACACTCCCATTCAGAATGCATTGGTTTACATTTCGTTTTGTGTAACACGCAAAAAGTCGGACTATCGTGCTCGGGAACACGCTTCAATAGATTAACGTTCGTAATTTGTGTGCACACATTCGCGTAAACCCAATGCATTGGTAGCAGACTCGTAGCCGACTAAAAATAACTTTCTCGTCGAGGCGAGTTGTTTGCGCAACACAAACTATTTTGCGGACTAATAAAGCCAACTGACTTTGTCGTCATTATGGCTGAAGAGGGAACAGGCCAACTGGGCCTTGAGACTGAGCTTGCGGGTGCAGAGGTAAAATCTGTAACTGAAAAACGTGTGGGTAAATTAACACATAAAGCTTTGTTGGAAAAAATAAGCTTTTTCGAAAAGGAAAGTCTAACTTTGGTAAACTGTCTAAAGTAAAACAATCTATTCTTAAATTCATGGGTGATAAAGAACATGTGAATAAGGTTGAAAATGAATTAACCGTTTTTAATGAGTTGTGTAACACAATACAGCAGGTGCATGCATCTTTATTGGGTTTATTGCCTGCTGAGGAAGCAAGCAAACATGAAATATGGTACCAAGCTAAAATGTTGAATGTAAAGGAGTTTCTTGTGGGTACAAATCAATGGTTGTCTGACACTGCTGCTTGTCCAGCTACTAAAGTGGGCGATGATCATGATGATGAGGTTAATGATGATTTGCTGGGTCAAACTGAACAATCTCAAACTGTCCAAAGTGAAAATGAGATTGGACCTCAAGACAGCATTTCAAATGTGCAGTCAAGGCACCATGGCTCAAACAGATCGTCAAGTAGCAGATTCTCCACTTCATCAGCCAGACGCAGGGCAGAGGCGGAACAGGCCGCACTCTTGGCCCGAGCTGCTGCTTTAAAGGCTAAACATGCTTTGGAGGAGCAGGAACTTCTCTTGAGGAGAAAAAGGGAGAAGCTTGAGCTGGACACTGAGATAGCTGCCACTTCTGCTAAGCTAGCAGTGCTACAGATGGGGAGCAGCATCCATTCAAGGCAATCTGATGGAATGGCTTCCTACTTCAGAAAAGGGGCTAGATCTAAGCTCACCTCTCTCAATCCACAGGCCTCAATATATGTGGCTCCACCCGCACAGCAGCGTGAATCTTTACCACAACAATGCAATGCTGAAACTTCAATCGTTTCAGCATCTTTGTCCATGCATTTTGCATCACAACCACAGCCAACTGTCAGTCATGGCTCTCAACTGCCTCACTTGCAATCAATGCCAACATTCAGTCAAAGCTTTCAACCCACTCTAGGCCAACAAGTGCAGCAACCCCTGCAAGACCAAAATCAGACAGCAGGTCTTTACAATCTGCTGCAACAACAGAATGACATAACGGCTCTCCTTGTTCAAATGCAAACATCACATCTGCTGCCGCGCAGAGAAATTCCAATTTATGATGGAGACCCTTTGCAGTTCAACACATTTATGAGGGCATTTGAGCACTGCGTGGAAGCAAAGACTGGCTGTAAAGGAGACTGTTTGTACTATCTCGAACAATTCACTAGGGGGCAGCCTAGAGATATTGTACGCCGCTGCCTTCACATGACTGCAGACAAAGGATTTGCTGTCGCTAAAAGGTTACTAAAGGAGCACTTTGGAAATGAGTTCAAAATAACAGCGGCCTACATGGAAAAGGTCACAGGATGGACAAGCATCAAAGCTGAAGACACCAAAGCGCTCAAAGCTTATGGGCTTTTCCTCCGTGAGTGTTCCAACGCTATGGAAGATCTTCAATATTTGGAGGAACTTAACATGCCAGCGAACATGAAGATTCTTAGTCAGAAGCTTCCGTATAAACTAAGAGACAAGTGGAGAGCAAAGGCATGTGACGTACTGGAGAAAACTGGTCGAAGGGCACGATTCTCAGACCTTGTCAAGTTCATTGAGTGCCAGGTCCGAATCATTTCAGATCCAGTCTTTGGTGATATACAGGACACTTCACCTGTGCTCAAAGGAGCTACAAAAGTGAGCAAGATACAGGTGACGCCACAGCTGAGAAGAAACAGCTTTGCAACACAGGTGGTCATTGAGGATGGATATAAAGCAGACACTCACAGGAATGAGGACGGATGCAGCAGACCAGATGGTGACCAGAGGGAAAAGGCTCTCGGCAAAGTGACCACCTTCACTAAAACTACTTCTGTCTTCTGCCAGTATTGTGCTGCTGGTGTTCATGTTTTAGATCAATGTTTTAAACTGGGAAGAAAACCACACAGGGAGAAACTGGACTGTCTAAAGGAGAAAGGTCTGTGTTTCAGTTGTTTGTGCACAGGACACTTGAGCAGGAATTGCGACAGGCGCATCACTTGCAAAAAGTGCAACCGAACGCACCCCAGTGTTTTGCACATTGAAGAGAAAGAAAGGGTTTCTTCAAAGGATGAGAAGAACAGTGAGCGGTCAAAAACATCTGAGAGCCGCACAACATCCTCCGCTTGTGGTCTTACAGGGGCTGGCCACTGCAATGGTATTCTTCCCATTTTGCCTGTTAAGGTGAAGTGCGCAAAGGGAAACAGGGTTATTGAAACCTACGCTTTTCTGGACCCAGGGAGTACAGGAACTTTCTGCACCAGGAAGATTGTCGACAGGTTGAACATGGAAGGACGCAAATTCAAAATTCATATCCGCACCTTGGGCCATAACAACTCAATAGAAAGTTCTATC
Organism: Gadus macrocephalus; assembly: GCF_031168955.1. Lineage (NCBI taxonomy): Eukaryota > Metazoa > Chordata > Actinopteri > Gadiformes > Gadidae > Gadus > Gadus macrocephalus. The sequence continues at coordinate 23,270,930 of NC_082390.1, read as the reverse complement.
GTTGACAGTCTGGAGATTTCCGGATTGTCTGGTGAGAGCTTCTATCCACTTCCCAACGTGTTTACCCAGAAAGAAATGCCCGTCTCTACAGCCAACATAATCAGTGAAAGGGAGCTGAGAAAATGGCATTATTTAGACAATGTAAACATTCAACACATAAATGCTGACGTGGATCTGTTAATTGGCACAAACGCCTCCAAGTTGATGGAGCCTTGGGAGGTCATTAACAGTCGTGAAGGTGAAGATGGACCCTACGCGATCAGAACCCTACTGGGGTGGGTAATAAATGGCCCGTTAGGGGGAAGTGACGACTGTGGAAGTGACCACCCTTCATTTTGTGCAAATAGAATTGCCATTGACCATATTGAAGAACTGTTAATTAGCCAATATAACTATGACTTCAATGACCGAGCTTCTGCAGAACAGGAAGAAATGTCAAGAGAAGAAAAGAAGTTTATGGAGAAAATGGAAAGCTCTGCTCAGCTCCAGAACGGACACTACACATTTCAATTGCCTTTCAAAGGGAAAGATGTTTTGACGCCGAACAACCTCAGGGTTGCCGTGCAACGTGTCCGTGGTCTGAGAAGAAGACTTCAGAAAGACGTAAGCTTTCATGAGGAGTACAAAAACTTTCTTGCTGATGTCATTAGCAATGGCTACGCCAAAGAAGTGCCGCAGCATCAGTTAGAAGCACCAACAGGGAAGGTGTGGTATATCCCGCACCATGGTGTGTACCATCCACGGAAGGGAAAGTTACGAGTGGTGTTTGACTGTGGAGCAGAGTACAAAGGGATCTCTCTCAACAGTCAGCTCTTGCAAGGACCGAACCTCACCAGCTCGTTAGTTGGAGTTCTTATGAGATTCAGACAGGAACAAGTGGCGATAATGGCAGACATAAAGGCTATGTTCCACCAAGTTAAGGTGGCAGAGGAACACCGAGACTTCTTAAGATTCTTATGGTGGCCTCAAGGTAACCTGGAACAAGATCTTGCAGAGCATCGAATGACTGTCCATTTATTTGGAGCAGTTTCATCACCAAGTGTTGCATGCCTTGCTCTTAGAAAGACTGCTGAAGACAACCAGGCCCACTTTCCTTTAGAAGTGATCGAAACGGTCAACCGAAACTTCTACATGGATGATTTGCTGAAGAGTCTGCCCTCTGAGGAAAACGCAGTCACCATGGTTAAGAACCTTACAACCGTTTGCAGAAAAGGAGGTTTTACCCTCACTCAGTGGATTAGTAATGGTCGGGAAGTGCTTCAAAGCCTCCCAGAGGATCTCAAGTCCAAGAACCTGCATGAGCTTGATCTGGACAGGGATAAGCTGCCGTTGGACAGAGCTTTGGGTTTGCAGTGGTGTATCGAGACGGACACTTTCAAATTCAAGCTGAAAGTCAAGGAGAAGCCGCCAACCAAGCGAGGCATGCTATCCATCATCAGTTCCGTCTACGATCCATTGGGATTCCTAGCACCTTTTGTACTCCCCGCCAAGCTGCTGTTGCAGGAGTTATGCAGGATGAAGTGTGATTGGGACGATCCAATACCTCCAGCTTTCCAGCAGAAGTGGAAAAAATGGCTGATGGATCTTGAGAAGGTGGCATATTTCAAGATCCACAGATGTGTTAAGCCTGAAGGATTTGGGAGGACTGTCAGCGCACAACTACATCACTTCGCCGACGCAAGCGAGAACGGATATGGGACGGCTACTTACCTGAGTAGCTCCCCTAAAGCCGGTCACAATTCCCCGTTTAGAACTCACCGCTGCCGTTGTTGCAGTAAGAGTGGACAAGATGCTTCAAGTAGAGCTCCAGCTTCCACTGAAGAGGGCCTGCTTTTGGACTGACAGCACATCAGTTCTTAAGTATATAAGAAACGAGGACCGACGATTTCAAACCTTCGTCGCAAACAGGGTAACCACCATCAGGGACAACTCTGAAGTTGAACAGTGGAGATACATTCCCACATCCCTGAACCCTGCTGATGATGCTTCACGTGGATTGAAAGCAGAAGATCTTGTGAAGCAAAGATGGATGGAAGGCCCAGAATTCCTACGGGAACCTGAAGAAACGTGGCCAACATTTCCTGTGGATACAAGTGTCGCTGTCGATGACCCAGAAGTAAAGAGAAGTCTGACGGTCAATGCAGTACTTGTTGACACCAATGCCACATCAGAACTGATGACCCATTTCTCTGATTGGCAAAGATTAAAGGTTGCAGTTGTATGGCTTATAAAGCTGAAAGGAACTTTGCTCAAACTGAGTAAGAAGAGAAAGGAGTTGGAGCTTGCAAGCACCAGTGCTACTAGAGCAGCAAGGTTGGATGTGCAAAAGGAGATGCAAGCTTTCTCAACATCACTTGGGAATCAGAAAGTGACGCTGGAAGATCTCTTGGAGGCTGAGGCCTCCATAATCGCTTTTTGCCAGCAAGAGAGATTCCCAACCGAATTTGCTGCACTAACCTCTGGCAAGCCACAAGTGCCAAGAAGTAGCAGCATCTTCAGATTGGATCCAGTTTTAGATGGAGGACTTCTACGAGTTGGGGGACGGCTGAATAAGGCAGCAATCCCTGAGGACATTAAACATCCCCTCATCTTGTCAAAAGACCAACACATCTCCGACCTTATCCTCCGTCATATCCATCTACAGCTCGGACATGGAGGCAGAAATCATGTTCTTTCTGCTGCAAGGAGAAAATACTGGATAACGAGTGGACCTACTGCAGTGAGGAGGATCATATCCAGATGCCTCATCTGTAAGCTCCATGGTGCAAAGGCCGGTGAGCAAAAAATGGCAGACCTGCCAGAAGAGAGAGTGGTCCCTGATCTACCACCATTTACTAACGTTGGCGTAGATTACTTTGGGCCAGTTGACGTGAGAAGAGGCCGTAGCATCGTGAAAAGATATGGAGTGGTTTTCACTTGTATGACGAGCAGGGCTGTGCACCTGGAAGTGGCCTATTCTCTCGACACAGACTCGTGCATCAACGCATTGCGTAGATTCATCTGTCGAAGAGGACAAGTCTCGCACTTAAGATCCGACAATGGCACCAACTTTGTCAGTGCAGAAAGAGAGCTGCGAGAAGCCTTAGCCTCTTTGAATCACGACCGCATTGAAAGAGCCTTGTCCAAGAGAGGAATCAAGTGGAGCTTTAACCCTCCAGCTGGGTCGCATCACGGTGGCGCTTGGGAGCGCATGATCCGGATGATCAGGAAGATTTTGTGCTCGGTGCTCCGTCAGCAAACCCAGTGGATCCGTGAGTACCTCCCGCTTTTACAGGAGCGTCAAAAATGGAACCAGGAGAAGAGGAGTTTTGTTCCTGGAGACCTAGTCATGGTTGCAGACTCCACAGCACCACGTGGGTCATGGATGCTAGGAAGAGTTCTGGAAACCTTCCCTGATAAAAGAGGTCTAGTACGTGTGGTTCGTTTAAAAACCAAAAAAAATATCATTGAACGACCGATAACCAAAATATGCTTGCTTAATGAAGCTAAGGAATAATTGGTTCCCATTTAAAAATGAGCTTTATATACACATATTTTAATTTTTTATTTTTTTTTTTGGTATTCATGGCTCATTTAAAATTGTTGGTGTAATTGCTCTAGCAGACGCAATTAGGGGCTGGTGTGTAGGAGCCATATTAAATGTGCTTTATTTTCGTGTAATTTTATCCCGTGCCACTAGGGGGCTGTGTGGTTCAGTTGACCTCGGGTCAGCAGAGTGAGGCATTTAACCTGATTGAACCTGATCACAGGTTGTTGTTGATGGGGAAGCAAACAGTTTTTCGACTGTGCCCGTGTCCCCGTGTGTTAATGCATCTTAGTTTAGTGAGGAATTCGGGTTTATTGTTTTGTTACATGTATTTTGAGTTAGAATTATTGCGGCTGTGTATTATTGGAAGGAAAATAAACCAGCAAAATAAACTGAACTGTCTTCGTTTTTGCGGTAATTGGAGCGTGCTGGGCGCACGTCGGAAACTATAAACGGAATCAACAACCAGTACTACTAAGTTTAGGGCTTAGTCAGTACAGATTGTACATATTCATAATTCGAAATTCGTCTCAGCCTCTACACCACAGATACTATAGGGTCTAAAGCATATAACCGCGTTGTCTGATTACAGTTGAATTCATTTTCCCACAATTTAACAGCTCTCGTTTTGAAAAATAATCACCGCGCCATTCGTTTCAATGGGAATCGCAATACTTTCAACATAAAGTGTACATATTTATAATTGGAAATTCGTCCCAGCCTTTATACGACAGATACTATAGGGTCTATAGCATATAACCGCATTTTCTGATTACAGTTTAATGTAACAGTAAACTGAACTCACCGCAACTTCAAATTAACCACAAGGAGAGTAGCATGGCAACCGGTCAAACAACACGGCGTTCTGCGCGCGCATCCGCCGTGTTGATAAACAAATAACCCCCATATTGAACGAAGTTAAACTAAGCTAGCGTCCCGTTCACAAGCACCAGAATGAACAAGTTCACAGTAACGTTCATCAGGCAGTAATACAGTACGTTCAGTTCACGTTCGCCCAAAATATGAACGAGTTCATGAACTACCGTTCAATGAACGCGTTCGGGCACAACACTGCCCCCCGGTTCCTACGCCCTTGCCGATATCCTTCCACTGCTCTGGGTCAATGACTCTCTGCAGTGACATCACAATGTCCCGAGTCTTCCCTTCCCCGTAAAATCTTCTCTCAAGTTCCTGTCTCAGTCTGTCCAGAAAGGTATAGTATGTCCTTCCCCTGCAATATTCATCCAAGGAATATTACTTCTTCATCTTCTCTTGCTGATTGGGAAGTGTATTTCAGCTTTGCAGGGACTTTTCTTCGTCTACCTGGAATCTTTGCCGGAATGTTTATGTCATTTTCCTCTGCAATTGTTGTGGCAGTGTTGTATATTTGTGAGAATTGGCTGTCTCTCCTCAGTTCCACTACTCGCTTCAGGACACCATCTAACACAGAGTAAGCAGCAGCCAAGTCCAGGTCATCCTGCTGGAGTACTTTTGAGGCAACTGATGTCTCCATGAACACTGGCGTTGCTATTTCAAGACAGAGCAAAAATTCAAAATCTATGCTGCTCAACAACATTTTAGCCTCTCCTGCAGCCAGATCGGGGGGGTCACACTCTCTCAGATCTCTCAAGTACTGTAGGGCAGCAGGGAGGACCTTCCTAATTGTCTTTAAAGCATCTTCCCTACAGCTCCACCGGGTGTCTGAAAGCCTCTGTAGTTCAAGGACACGTTGGTCTGGATTCATGGCTTTTTGAGTATCCACAAATACAGCATGGCGCTTTGTAGAGTTGGCAATGAATGTGTACAGCCTCTCAACGACTGTGAAGAAATCCACAAAGTGCTTGTTGGATTTTGCACTCTCAACTAAAACGAGATTTAAACAATGTGCATGGCAGTGCACATACAATGCTCTCTCATTTTGTTTCTGAATCCGGGACTGTAGCCCATTGTAGCGTCCACTCATATTGGCTGCTCTGTCATATCCCTGTCCACAGACAGGAATGTCTGTGGTCTGTGCACTGACTCTTGAATGTTTAAGTTGTTTTGCTCAAGTAGCTTCATCACTACATTCTCCAGTGCCTCTCCCGTTGTTGATGCCACATCACATAGTTGGACAAAGCGTTCCTTTATAGTCATGTTGTGGACATATCGCACAACAAAGGACACCTGCTCAATATGTGACACATCAGTGGTCTCGTCGAGCAAAATAGAAAATTGTCACTTCCTTCTGTATGATTCGTTTCACTTAAACACTAAGTGCTTTTATGAGGTCATTTTGTGTCCTATTGGACAGGAGAGAGACCTGGCACCTTTGGTTTGATGTTTGTTTTTCCTTCAAGATGAAGCCTGAGTACGCTGTCATATTGGCAGAGCAAATCCACCAGGTTCAGAAAATTTCCTCTGTTTGAACTTGACAAGCCTTTTTCATTACCCCTAAAGGCCAAAGCTTGCTTTGCCAGAAATAATGTGATGTCCATTAAACGGAACATAATCGCTCTGTTTTTCTGCCTCTGTCTTTCTTTGGCTGCTTCCATCTGAGAATCAGCTACTGCAAAAGCCCTCTGCAGTGTATCTTTTTAAAGGCATTCCACCTAATCATGCTTAGCATATGCAATTCACTGCTGCGGTGCTCCTTGATCTTCACTTTGGCCAGCCTCCACAAGTTTATCCCTACAGACTTCCATCCTGTCCTGCTCTGAAACCTTTCCTCATTCATAAAATTCCTGCAGCTAAAGCAATGCATGGCATCATTTAGTGGAGAATATTCCAGCCAGGCGTCATCATTATACCATTGGGCTTGAAAAGAGCGCCCATCTGGATTTTGAGGGAAATTTACCATGGGACGGCAAGGTCCGACTGAATTGGAAAATGTGATGAAGGTCTGATCGTATTTTAGATTGCTGCTCTGTACATGAGCTGGATCTGTGGGATTAGCCAACCTCAGCAAAAAATCGAAATCTGTGGATTCTGCCCCACTCATCATCTCAATATCCTCCCTTGCTGATGTTCTCCTCTCCCTCATCTCATCCTCTTGCTCATCTCTCCTTTCCCAGTCTGTCCTGATCTCATCTGGAATTGGCTCTGGCTCTCTGAACGCAGCTGATGCACTGGGCTCATCATCTGTCCAATGACATATTATTGTTATTACCATTATTATTCAGCCGTGAAATTCAGCCGTGGTGCAGAGTTACAGCCACTCATAGTCGCACATTGAGCTTCCCCAAAAATGCGCTGTTTTGGTGTCTGTAGCTATATTGCAAATGAGGAGGAGCGAGGCGGGTCAAGGAGGAGGGTGGGGGTGTGGCCCTGAGCAGCTTGCAGCCACGATACCATGCGCTCTGTTTACAGTGGATGTATCGCAATGGCGAGGCACACAGCCTTTAGCCGTGTTCTGTAAATATTCTAGAACACACGGGAGTCCTGGAGCTCTATATCTAAATATTATCATATAGCCTACATAGATATCTATATCATATAATATATAATGGTTCATGTTCTTGAGGGAGTCAAAGCCAAAGTTCCTTCCCCCCAATTCATTCTCAACCTTGGCTGAGATAACCCCCAATACGAGTCTCTTTGTAGAAATACCAGAGACGAGAGTCCGACGTGTTATGCGCCATAACACCAAAAGCAGAACGGTTATCCAAATAACAAGGAAGTGTACAACACTTGCGTTACAGTCCTGGATCTCTATATCTAAATAATATCATATAATACATAGAAATCTATTTAATTTCATACATATTATCACGGCCAAAAGCTGTGTGCGCCTCCAGACGATATTATGAATTACAAACGACTTTGTCGGGTTCTGCGACGTCTCTGGTTCTTCCATCAACCTGAAGTCGACTGAACCGCGCGCTGCCTGCTGCCGGCTGCCCGCTGCCGGCTGCCCGCTGCCGGCTGCCCGCTGCCGGCTGCCCGCTGCCGGCTGCCCGCTGCCGGCTGCCCGCTGCCGGGCGATGGTGCCTCGCGGCAACCGGCGGCATGTCGCAGTTCATGTACTTCAGCGAGTCAAAGCCAAAGTTCCTTTCCCCCAATTCCTTCTCAACCATGGCTCAGATAACCCCCACAACAGTCTTGTTGTGGAAATACAAGACGCGTCAAATAACCGACAAGAAACACTTGCGTTACAGTGTGTGTATTCACACACACACACACACACACACACACACACACACACACACACACGTGGCGCTCGCACGGTCGAGTCTCATTGGCGGGCCAACGTCTCTGGGCGGGCCAGGCAGAGTAAGGGGAGGAGATTCTTGGTGACGTCATAAATACAGACATTCCAAATCAGCGCACTTGAGCCTCAGTTTTTTCAAAGGCGAGCAGAACAGCTAGTGCTCGTTTTACACCAAACGCAAGTTTTAGCCATTGGGGGACCATAGGCAGGCTAGTGGAACTCATATTTACGTTAGAAAACCTCATAAAGTGAGATTTTCATGTCATGGGACCTTTAACAATAACAAACAATACCCAAAATAGTGATAAGATTCAGGCATGAACCATTTTGAATGAAAGAATTCATGTGATGCATTACTTCCATCATTTATTCTTCTTGTTAAAACAAAATGTTAGAAACTAACTATCAGCAGACATGTAGCTTAGTTTGCCTACCAGAAAATGTGTAGACTATGTGATAACGGGCTGCTTGTCTGCAAGCTAGCTAGCTGTCTGATTATTTAGGCTAAACGTTACGTGGCAAACTGAGCCTGGATTTATGAAGATTGTAATTCATTTCATAAAACGTGATGATGATTGTTTGTTTGTTATACATCTCAAATTCACCTTTTCCGACGACATCAAGGCAGTTGTCTCACAGGTGCCGTGCCGGTGTTCCGGTCGCGTGCAGCGTTGCAGCTACGTTAAGCAGCTTTCACATGCCGCGCGGCAACTCGCCGCCTCCATTCATTTCAATGAGGGAAGGGCGGCAGAGGGGAGGCGGCAAACGCGCCTGTTGCCGCGCGGCAGAGTTTGCCCTCCCCCTACTGACTTTCACTCTCAGTGCCCGAACGGAATTGAATGAGGCTACGCTTACTTTATGAAATGTTTAGAGTGGCGATTTTTTTTTATCTAGGCCTACATGAAATTCTGCATCCATTAAAGGGACTCTCACCTTTGTTGCATTTGAGAATTACAGCACATTCAAATCATCCCGCCTTCCTCCAATGCCCCACCCCCTAAGCGTTATTTTACAAAAGTACAAAACTAAGCGTTATTTTTGAGTACAAAAGTTCTAGACTCCCATGGGTTGTGTTTAGACTCCCAGGGGTCATAATATCTACCAGGGGTCTAGTAAACAAGAAATTTAGCAGGTGGCTCACTGTAATTTTATGGGCTTCGTGTGATACCGTTTTGAGGCCCCATGTTGAAGGACAGTGGTCCCACTGAGTATAAGAAAGGTGTATGAGCATTACAAACAGAGTAGCAGGACAACGTAGCGTCTGAGGCCGAAATGGGTCCCCTAATCGGACTGAATGGTGCGGTTGTTTGCCAACGGTCTGGAGGTCTTCCTGGAGCTCCAGATTAGCGGGACAACGTCGCGTCTGAGTCCGAAATGGGTCCCGTAATCGGACTGAGTGTGGCGGTTGGTTGCCAACGGTCTGGAGGTCTTCCTGGAGCTCCAGAGTAGCGGGACAACGTCGCGTCTGAGTCCGAAATGGGTCCCGTAATCGGACTGAGTGTGGCGGTTGGTTGCCAACGGTCTGGAGGTCTTCCTGGAGCTCCAGAGTAGCGGGACAACGTCGCGTCTGAGTCCGAAATGGGTCCCGTAATCGGACTGAGTGTGGCGGTTGGTTGCCAACGGTCTGGAGGTCTTCCTGGAGCTCCAGAGTAGCGGGACAAAGTCGCGTCTTTGTCCGAAATGGGTCCCGTAATCGGACTGAGTGTGGCGGTTGGTTGCTAATGGTCTGGATGTCTTCCTGGAGCTCCAGAGTAGCGGGACCACTTGGCTTCTGAGGCCGAATCGGGTCCCCTTGTCGGACTGAATGGTGCAGTTGGTGGCCAACAGTCTGGAGGTCTTCCTGAGGCTCCAGAGGAGGGTAACTCTGTGAGTCTGAGTCCGAGATGAGTCCCCTAATCGGACTGAATGGTGCAGTTGGTGGCCAACAGTCTGGAGGTCTTCCTGAGGCTCCAGAGGAGGGTAACTCTGTGAGTCCGAGTCTGAGATGAGTCCCCTAATCGGACTGAATGGTGCAGTTTCAGTACGCCGTGGACCACTTTGGTCTGCCATCGTCAGTCGCTACGGTCGCTACTCGCTACTGTCTGCCGTGGAATCAAAACAAACCCTCTAGTTGAGGACGCGCCTTGATGACGCGGGCCCGAATGCGCCACAAGAAGCTTATATATCCATGCAGCAAACAGACAGGTCTGTCGGCCAATAAGGTCCTTCCGTCCGAAGAATTTTATTGGTTGAAGTTTTCACTAAATATTATGAGAGTAAAATAATTGTTTGTTTTTACTCCTGGTGGGTCTGTCTTGCATATTAGAGTGTTATTACCTTATTAATACCAATTTAACCTTATCCAAAAAAAGTGTAAAAATGCAACAAAGGTGAGAGTCCCTTTAAATGATTAAATTTGTATTTATTTATTTTTTCCTCGGAAGGGCAACGTGAGTCGAGGAGGGCATATGGGCAGTTGCCAAGGCAACCTGAGCAACCCCCCTGTGCACGTCCCTGCTCGTTTGTTTCCATGGTATTACCAGGTTCTTACTATATAATTTGTAATACATTCCCTTTTCCATGCAGTCAACACAAACTTGTACCATGTACGTTCTGCGACGTAAAGTAAAACACGACAATTTACCCATTAAGTAAGCTGAAACTGTACTGTAAAAGGAAGCCTCGTTTGTTTCCATGGTATTACCAGGCTCTTACCATATACTGTAAGATGTAACTGGTTATTCCCTTTTCCATGCAATCAACACAAACCATATATGTTCTGCAACATCATTCACCAGTAGTTAAGCACTTTAATTGTTGTTATAAAATCCCAAACCACTGTAGATTAAAGGCAGATTAAAATTAAACAAAATCAAAGGCTTATCTTTCAAACAATGCATATCTCACTGAAACACTGAAAAAATCGGATAAAAAAAAGTTTACAACATCAACTAAATTTAAATGTTACTGATGGTGTTTTGATAAAACACATAGTGTTATGGCAAGTGACCACAAGGAAGACTGCTTCAACC